>NC_073692.1:347726516-347826516 GCF_029784155.1 Uranotaenia lowii | reverse complement strand
CGTAATAATTAAATTTGTAGTTTTTTGAATGAAATAAAAGTCATGGCTTCCATTTTTTCGAGACCTTTTTTCCTTTGGGCGGTTTGTTTTTCGTCTCCAAGGTCGAGGCGTCGCGAGCAGACGTCGTTAGAAGATAGTAACCATGGCATAGCATACTGATCAGTGAGAATATTTTGGCGCGTATTTCTCAACCAAGCATATTTTCAATGCAAGTGGTGGCGATATGAAACCTTTATGTGATTTTTTTCCTAGCTCATTTGTACAGCACATGGTTATGAATGACGCCTAGATGTGACTCAGATTGTTATTTTGCCGATCGAATAAAACATATAAATTTTGTTATGCCTAAATCTGAAATTGAGTCAGGCATCCATTTTCAGATTCTTTCTTTCCTTTGAGGGGTTTGTTTTTTATCTCCATGGGCGAGGCGTCGCGAGCAAACGTCGTTGCAAGATAATAATAACCAAAGCATACTGTTCATTGATCGCTGGAAAAATTTAAAATTTGGCGCCTGTTTCTCAACCAAGCACCTATATTTCTTATGCACGTGGGGGCGATATGCAACCTAGATGTAGTTTTTTCCTTGCTTATTTGTGCACAGCACAAGGTAATAATGACGCCTAGATGTGACACGGATGCATATTTTATCGATCAAATCAAAACCATATAAACAATTTTAAATATTAAAACCATTTTCAATTCGTGTTAATTTAATTAGTAAATTGTTTCCAAATAATATGCATTTGGTAATGATGCATATAAAATAATGTTATGACACTTTGCGGACGTTTGAAAAAAAGAAATTGGGAAGCTTTACATTCAATTTCGTATAATCCAATAAGCCTAGAACGCTAGACACATTAACTGAACAAGAGTCTGTCCTTTGAAATAGATTAGATAGGATTGAAGTTTTTAAAGGCCGAATTAACTTTTTGATTTTTTGAAAACGTAAGTTGAAGTTATCAATAAAATAATCTAGAAAAAGTGATTATATGCATTTTTCGGAAGAATTTTCAATTGAGAAAGTAGACTATAGCAAGTGCAAACTTTCAACTTTTACAAAAAATGTATACATTATTTCTTCATCTAAGAATTGTTGGGCCCAAAAAAAACAATCTGATTAAATAAACTCAACCCTTTTTTTTAAATCATTCACCAAAAAACTGTTTACGCGTTTACTGTTTGTTTACACACAATTCAAGTACGAACATAACATGAAAAGTGTGTTTTTGTTTTACATATTTTAGCTACATAGAAGAGACTTTGGTTCACTTTTTTATTGAAATGTTTTTTTTTTTGTAATTGATATTCCAGGGGCAGCAGATTTCCATGATGAACTCTTAATATGACCTGAAAGTGTTAAAAATAATATTAATTCCTGCAATTTCTTAGGTGGAATAAGTGAAAACGCGCCATTTAGCAATGAAACATCTACCATTTGAGAATGTTATCTCCAAAATGGCCAAAAAGGATATCCCGAGTGTTGAATCTGAAGCGGATATTCAGAATTATTATAAAGGTCTTTGTAAATCAAGGTCTTTTGGTTGAACATCATTAAATTGAAGTACCAAACATTAGTTTATTCCGTAGAAAAACTTAGGATATGTATATCACTGAAAGTTTATAAAAACAGACAAACAAGAACAAGTTTTAAATTCATTTTAAAGTCTTTTCACTGACGCGTCTGAAAAAAAAAACGTATGTGTTTTCACTTGCCCCAATAAAAGGGACAAATGTATACTTCGATATTTATTTTTGTCAACATAACTATTATTTTTATTGAAAATATTTATTTTTTCAGGGAATATTAAAGTTGAACTTTGGTTATATTCGTTTGCATTTGCCCCAGTCTTTCATTTATGAACATTGAGATTTACAGTAAAAAAGACACCTAACGTTTATTAAGGTTTTGATTATATGATAATTTCCAGCAAACAAAATGAACTCATGAAACCATAGAAGCCTGAACAGATTATTTCTTTTCAATTTATAAAATTTTAAAAAAGTCTGCTTTTCAATTAAATGTTATTGAATCTTAAAAATATGACATAATCCTAAATAAAATCGCAGATCACCACCAACAATGTTCAAGAAATTTTGAAATCAGAACACCCCAATGCTTCATTTAGAATCTTTAAAATAATGGGTAAACATATCTAAACATATTTTTTTCTCTTTTAAATACCAATCGTTTCGTTGATTCATTGGGTTGAAGTTCAAAGGAATTGATTTGCTTGTTTTTCTTGAATAAATAAAAAAAATGAATTTGCAGTATACAGATTTAATGCCATGAAAAGTGCTGTTTGGGAACACTTTGAGTTGAAATGCGTAAAGTCTATTAGTTTAGTATCAGGCGAAACTTTATTAAACATGATTTTGGTGAAAATATGGATTTTAATTCAAACTGCTTTGAAGGATGAGGATGGTGAAAAAAAGCTATTTGAAAATGTCAGTAAAAAGTAAGTCAGTATTTCTTCAGCTCTAAAAAATACACCACCCAAAACTTATAGGGAGCTGAAAGCGCTGCGTTAGACAAAATATTCGGCAAATACTTCAAAAATTGTCCCGATATTCAAAATTACATTTTAAAAAAAGATTCATACGCAATATACTTATTCCAATAAATGAGAAACTTTTTATTTCGGGTTAAACCTTAATGTGAACTCGAACAAAACGGAATAAATCTACTAGATGAAAAACAACAAATGAAACATACATATTATCAACATACAGTTTTTTATGGAACAAGTTACAAAAAGTGGATTTAAAAGACCGGTAGAATTGAGTTAAAATTCTTAGGTTTTATTTTGATAGAATTAAGCGGGACGATTCGAGTAAAGGGAAAGGAGGGAAATGTAAAACAAAACTAGGAAAAATGGAAAATGGACGCCAAGTTGAACATGGTAATACGAAGTTTACCGGGTCTGCTAGTCTATGTATATATATATATATATATATATATATATATATATATATATATATATATATATATATATATATATATATATATATATATATATATATATATATATATATATATATATATATATATATATATATATATTATATATATATATATATATATATATATATATTATATATATATATATATATCTAATATATAAAGATGAGTTGGACTATATATGTTTGTATGCACCTTATACAAATCCACACCGCTTAACCGATCAGCCTGAAATTTGGCACAGTTATGTGTTTGGACCATGGTAAGGTTTTAGTAATAGTTTTGAGCCCCTTCCACCTGAGAAAAGGGACCCTCCCTTACAACTTTAGTTTTTTTTTTCACACGAACCAAAAGTCATGGCACCCATTTTGCCAACCGATTTTCGTTTCCCTTGGCGGGTTTGTTTTCACCATCACCAAGGGATGAGTATTAGAAACGCAAACGACCCTCCAGAGTTTACGTGTACTGGGTAGCTAATCAAAGCCTGCTGATGATAGAAAAATTCATTGCGAAATTTTTGGCGGGCTTTTTTCTTTCTACTGTTCGTAGCACGGGTCACAAGCACGTGATTCTTGAATGAAATAATGAGCCTACTGTATGGATGAAAAAATACCACTCGCATGTTACGAATATATTGATGAAAAAGTGGTTTTCAAAGTGGTGCTTACTGCTCCTGGAGGGTATTGAGAGTCTACAAGAATACGCAGTATATAATATCAATGTAATGATTCATCTTCATAATGAATTGACTTCTTCTGCTGAATAGCTATTTGAACGGAATGTTGAAAACTAATGACCGTTTTTTATAAATTCCAGCTTCTAAAAACCAACCATTTCCATATTATTGGAAATCCTCATAGAGAAAGAAAAAGTTTTCGAATTCAGAGTTATAAGCTGAAGACTGCGAATTCATAGCTTTGATAGCCGTCAAGGAATGTAAATGGGGGGTAAAAAATTGTACATGCATTATCTGAAAAAAAAATCCATCGCATGAAACTTTATGTAATAAAATCTGAGTTTTTAGATTTCAACCATTCAATTTCATTGGTAAAAATTCATTAAAAAACCTAAATCGAATGATACCTAAGAGATGTTAAATTGACAACTCTTCAAGTCTTTTCAATAATGAATGGGATAATTGTGTCAAAGAATAGACAAATTGAAATAGATCTCAGATTTTTCATCTATATATATAAAAAGAAATTTCTGTATGTTTGTTTGTTTGTTTGTTTGTTTGTTTGTTTGTTTGTTTGTATGTTTGTTTGTTTGTTTGTTTGTTTGTTTGTTTGTTTGTTTGTTTGTTTGTCCTCTATAGACTCAGCCGTCTTAAGAGCTAGAGGTCTGAAATTTGGCATGGATGTTCATTAGGACCAGGAATGATGAAAAATGTTTACAGATTTTCAGATGACCCCTTTTGAAGGGGGTCGTCCATACAAGTCAAATATTGTTTTCGCGATATTGACGTTATTTTTTGTCGGATTGTGTTGAAAATTTGCACATGAGTGTTTTGAAAGACGAGCAATCGACTTCAGTTGTTAAATTTTGTGTAAGGGGCCATCCAAAGGGGTCGTCCATATTAACTTTTCGCTGTTTTTGCGATATTGACGTTAATATACATCGTATTCTTCAATAAATACTTCAATGATTATTTGAGACCCCTCCTTCTTTCCAGTATAAAGGACCTCCCCCTCCTCTTTCATATTTTTTTTACATAACTCAAAAACTATTAAAGCAAATGGAACCAAATTTGGCATGGGAGGGTATTTGGATACGAAAAATATTTCTATGATTATTTGAGACTCCTCCCTCTTTGCAGTAGGGAGATATAAAGGGGGGAGGGGGCCTTTTTATAATTTTTTACATAACTCAAAAACTAATTAAGCAAATTGAACCAAATTTGGCATGGGCGGGTATTTGGGAACGTGACATGTTCTAATGATTGTTTGAGACCCCTTCCTTCGTCCCGAGGAGAGAAAGGAAAGAAGGAGGGGAGTTTCATACAATTTTTACTGCATAACTCAAGAACTACAACAGCAAATGGATCCAAATTTGGCATGGAACGAAATTTGGGTACGAGAAATGCTTCTATGAATATTTGGAATCCCTCACTCCTTCAAAGATGTGGATGAAAAGGGGGAGGAGAGGTCTCTATTACAGTTTTCAGTATAACTGGAGAGTTGATCGAGCAAATTGAACCATATTTGACATGTGAGGGTTTTTGGATATGAGAAATGTTTCTATTATAAATTTAAGCCCCAACTTTTTTTCAGCGGAAAGATATATAGGAGGCTTCCATACAATTTTTTTTGCATAATTCGAGAATTAATAAAGCAAATGAAACTAAATTTGGCATCAAAAAGAATTTAAGTACGAGAAATACTTTTTCTTTGTGAAGCAATACCTTTCTTGCAGTAGGATGATAAAATTGGGAATAAAGGAAGGGAAGAGAAGGCTTAAATTTAATTTTTTTTATTAAATCCGAGAAATGGACAAAACATAACATGGAAAATCATTTTGCTATGATTCTATGAATATCTGACACACCATTCTCCTTTCAGTGAGTAGGTACCTAGGAGGAGGGAGTTGAGGCCAATACACTTTTGTTAGCATAAGTTCTCAATTTATGCAAACAAAACCAACACATGGAAATAAATATGGCATGGAAAAGTACTTGGTTACGAGATATGTTTCTACGAATGTTATAGACCCTTACGCTTTACAGTGTAGAGAGGGGAAGAAAGAAGGCTCCTTTTAAATTATGTTGTAAAGCTTAAAAACTTATCAACCTATAAAATTATAATTTGATATAAGAGGATTTTTGGAAAAATGGGTATGATTATTAAAGACCACGACCTCCATTCAGCAGGGGGTGAAGCGAAGGAGAGGGGAGGCTCTCTTATCAGTTTTTAGCATAAATCCAGAGAATATCAAGCAAAAACAATCATATTTTATAAGTTAGATTGTTTGGGTACGATTAATTTGAGACCCTCCAGACAGATCAAAATTATCAGATCTTTTACACAAATTTATAGAGCAAGATTCAGAATATTAGTTTAAGTTATCTTTGTGTTGCAATTCGAAACTCCAGCTGCAGCTCCCATTTTATAGCGGTTGCTTATGAATTATGTTATAATGCCAATAAACAATAAAAATTTGAATAATTTTTGAAAAAATCATTTGATTTTGGAAGGTGTAGCAAAGCACACCGGGTCAGCTAGTATCTATATATATAAAAATGAATGTTTGTCTGTCTGTCTGTTCCCTATAGACTCGGAAACTACTGAACAGATCATCGTCAAAACTGGCATCTGAGGGTTTTTGAGGCCGGGGATGGTTTCTGTAATAGTCAAAACTCCATCCGACTTAAGGAAGGAGAGGCTTCCATACAAAATTTGTAGTTTTTCGAAACAAATTAAAGTCATGACATCCATTTTCTTGAGATTTTTTTTTCCTTTGGGCGGTTTGTTTTTCGTCTCTATGGTCGAGGCGTCGCGAGCCAACGTCGCCAAGGATAGTAACCCAGGCATAGCATACTGATTAGTAGGAATATTTTGGCGCGTATTTCTCAACCAAGCATATTTTCTTTGAGGGGTTTGTTTTTCGTCTCCAGGGGCGAACAAACGTCGTCGCAAGAGGATAGTAACCAAAGCACACTGTTCATTGATTGCTGGAAAATTTAACAATAAGGCGCCTGTTTCTCAAACACGTGGGGCGATATGCAACCTAGATGTGTTTTTTTCTTGCTTATTTGATTTGTACACAGTACGTGGTAATAAATGACGCCTAGATGTAACACGGATTGGTATTCCATCAATCGAATCAAAACCAATTGAAAGATTTACAAAAATACTTCCATATTTAGTTCGTGTTAATGTAGGTAGCATTCGACTTTTCATTCAAGGAACATTAGAACATGTTCAAACGTTCAACTTTTTCTGTTAAAAAAAAATTAAAAATTATGTTTTCTTCTAGAAATTGTTACTTCGGCCCAAATACACAACTGAAACGAATTTAGAAATGAAAATAGGAGCTTTTTATTTTAAATAATTCTGAAAAAACCATCGTACTTTTTGCTTACATACCAATTCAAGTACGTACTTAACATGAAAAGTGTTTTTGTGTTACATGGCTGCATAAAAGAGACTTTTGATCCGCTTCGTTTTTGAAAAGCGAGACTTTAGAACTGATATTCAACTGGACGCAAAATTTTTAAGAGAAATTTTTAGTTTACCCTTCAAGTGTTAAAAACAATATTCAGTTCTGTCAGCTTACACGGTGGGGCAAGGGCAAACGTCGAACTTTTAAGAAATTCATCTTAAAAATGATTCAATATGTTGGAAAGACCAGAAGGGGTATTCCAAATGTTGAAACTGCAGCGGATATTGAAAATTCTTAAATGTCTTTGTAAGTGAAGGTCATTCCCTTTGAACTAATAAATAAGCTTTGCATTGACACTTGCCCCAATATACGGGACAAATGTAAACTTAGAAATTTGTTTTTGCCTAAATTTTTGAATATTTGACTTTCAAAGAGAAAATGAAAAAAAAACGCTGAGAACTTATTTAGTGATGCAACTGATTTTTTTTAAATATTTATATGTATACCATAGTAAATTTATAAAAAAAAAGAAATTTACACTGTATTTGATACATAACTAATTTAATATTTTTTTCATTACCATAATAAGTGCTGTTTGGGTATCGAGCCGGTTAAATTTGCCTACCTTCTTCCAGCAATGGGGGACAAAATTGAAAAAGATGGGAGAGCTGCCATGTAAATTTAAGATAAAGAGCTTTTCAAAGAAGGGTCCATATTTAAAAAGGTTTTTTTTGGGTACAGAGTACAAATTTCAGATTATGAAAAACGAGTTTAGAGATCAAGTTTCAGTAAATAATATATACCATTTTTGAATTGCAATTCAGAACTGCAGCTGCAGCTCTTATTTCAAAGTTGTTGGTTCTAGAGTATGATGAGGTTTGATTTAAAAAAATGCTCTCTTAAATCTAAATTTGAATAAATTTTTACAAATTACATTTATTTCCGGAAGGTGTAGCAAAGCACAACGGGTCAGCTAGTATATATATATAAATGAATTTCTGTCTGTCTGTCTTTTTGTCTGTTCCCTATAGACTCGGAAAATACTAAACCGATTTACGTGAAACTTGGCAGGTGGGGGTAATGGAGGCCGGGGAAGGTTCCTTTTCTGGTTTGGGACCCCTCCCTCTAACAGGAAGGGAGGGAGGGGCCTCCCAAATCAAAGACAATTTTTTGCATAACTCGAGAACCCATCAAGCAAATAGTATCATATTTGGCATGAGGTGGTATTTGGGAACGTGGAATATTTCAATGAATATCATATACCCCACCCTCCTCTCAGTGGGGTGATAGGAAGGGGGGAGGGGGGCTACCTTTCAATTTTTCATATAACTCGAAAACTAATCAAGATATTGGAAACAAATTTGGCATGGGAAGGTATTTTGATATGAAAAATATTTCAATGATTATTCAACGATTATTTCCTTGCAGTTGAGAGGGGGAGGAGCCTCTTTCATATTTTTTTTACATAACTCAAAAACTAATAAAGCAAATGGAACCAAATTTGGCATGGGAAGGTATTTGGATACGAATAATATTTCGATGATTATTTGAGACCCCCCCCCCTCTTTCCAGTAGGGAGATATAAAGAGGGAGGGACCCTCTTTTCATTTTTTTACATAACTCAAAAACTAATCAAGCAAACGGAACCAAATTTGGCATGGGCGGATGTTTGGGAACGTGACATGTTCTAATGATTGTTTGAGACCCCTTGATTCAAATGGAACCAAATTTGGCATGGAATGATATTTGGGTACGAGAAATGCTTCTATGAATATTTCGTATCCCTCACACCTTCAAAAAGGTGGATGAAAAGGGGGAGAAGAGGTCTCCCTTACAATTTTCAGTATAACTGGAGAGCTGATCGTGCAAATTGAACCATATTTGGCATGTGAGGGTATTTGGATACGAGAAATGTTTCTATTATAAATTGAAGCGCCACCTTTTTTCAACGGAAAGATAAAATGGGGGAAAGGGGGGCTTCCATACATTTTTTTTGCATAACTCGAGAATTAATAGAGCAAATGAAATAAAATAAACAAAAAATACTTTTATGAATATTATGTTCTCACCCCTCCATTCAATGGGGAGAACGGAAGGGGGATGGTACTTCCTTTCAAGTTTATGCATAACTCAAGAATTTACAACGCAAATAAAACCAAATTTGGCATGGGATGGTATTTTAATACGAGAAATTCTTTTACGTCCAACAATTCCTTTCTTGCAGTGGGTTGATAGAATTGTGAAGAAAGGAAGGGAAGAGGAGAGAAATGGACAAAACTTAACATGGAAAATCATTTTGGTATGATTCTATGATTATCTGACACACCATGCTCTATTCAGTGAGTAGGTACATGGGAGGAGGAAGGTTAGCCCAATGCAATTTTGTTAGCATTAGTTCTCAATTTATGCTTACGAAGCCAACAAATGGATACAAATATGGCATGGAAAGGTTCTTGGTTACGAGATATGTTTCTGCGATTATTATAAACCCTTTCATTTTATAGTGTAGAGAGGAGAAAAAAGGAGGGGGTTCCATATAAATTTTGTTGTAAAGCTTAAAAACTTATCAACCAATTTAACAATATTTGGTACAAAAAGATTTTTGGGAATGAATAAAATGGTAATGATTACACTAGTTTACAAAATTTAAAAAAAATCATGAACTTGATTAACTGACCAACATTTTTAAAGTAAAATCGGGCGCTGAATCCGAAAATGAAATTCAAAAAAATCTCAGTAGAACCGTTTTTGAGTTATACTCCAAATATGAAATTTCGAAATAATTAAAAAAGTTCTTGTACTTAGATTAAAATATCTCGGACGGCACAACAGTAATTTGAAATCTCTCTTTTGCATATTGAAGGTGAATAAGTTATCTATCGATCATCTGAACACTGTTTTTGCGTTTGACCAACAGTATTGTTGATATTAGTGACTTTATGAGAAAAAAAATTATAAAAAACGCATTTTTTTTAGAGAAAATTTTGTTTCAACGAAAGTTTTAGACTCGATGGTAGCATTTAAAAATCTGATTTTCTTTTGCGCTTAAATATCAATTTAAAACAAAGATTTTAAGTGCTTATTTATCAAAATCGGTTGAAAATTGAAGAAGTTATGGCTACTTTACCATAACTGAAATTTTTGGAGTTTTTAATAATTTAACGAACCGCAGTACACTTATCATAGTATAGGAAGAATGGAACATGATATATCTCACTCGCTCTAAGTCAAAATTATTCATTAGCTTACCAGAAAGTCACATGCCAAATTTCAGGAAGATCTGACCATAGGGAGGGGTTGCTTAAGTCTCAAACGAGAATAAAATTTTGAGGTATTTTGCCCGGAAGGAACGAAAAATACTGGTTTTTCATCAATAACTTTTTTCATCACTAGCTGATTGTTTTTTATGGTTGATTATCTTAAAGCCTAAGTTGAGACAAATATTTCACCCGAAGACTGCAACTCGATTGGATTAGAAACAGAAAAGTTATTGCGGTTCAAAGGCCGCAAATTTTGTCCAATACGCAATGAGTACTTTTTACGCATTGCATTTTATACGACAATTTTCGACCAAAATACAATCTTTGACCCGCAATAACTTTTCTGTTTCAAATCCAATCGAGTTACAGTCTATGGGTGAAATATTTGTCTCAACTTAGGCTTTAAGAAAATCAACCATTAAAAACAATCAGCTAGTGATGAAAAAAGTTATTGATGAAAAACCAGTATTTTTCATTCCTTCCGGGCAAAATACCTCAAAATTTTATTTACGTTTAAAACTTAAGCAACCCCTCCCTATGGTCAGATCTTCCTGAAATTTGGCATGTGACTTTCTGGTAAGCTAATGAATAATTTTGACTTAGAGCGAGTGAGATTTATCATGTTCCATTCTTCCTATACTATGATAAGTGTACTGCGGTTCGTTAAATTATTAAAAACTCCAAAAATTTCAGTTATGGTAAAGTAGCCATAACTTCTTCAATTTTCAACCGATTTTGATAAATAAGCACTTAAAATCTTTGTTTTAAATTGATATTTAAGCGCAAAAGAAAATCAGATTTTTAAATGCTACCATCGAGTCTAAAACTTTCGTTGAAACAAAATTTTTTCTAAAAAAATGCGTTTTTTATAATTTTTTTTCTCATAAAGTCTCTAATATCAACAATACTGTTGGTCAAACGCAAAAACAGTGTTCAGATGATCGATAGATAACTTATTCACCTTCAATATGCAAAAGAGAGATTTCAAATTACTGTTGTGCCGTCCGAGATATTTTAATCTAAGTACAAGAACTTTTTTAATTTTTTCGAAATTTCATATTTGGAGTATAACTCAAAAACGGTTCTACTGAGATTTTTTTGAATTTCATTTTCGGATTCAGCGCCCGATTTTACATTGGAAATGACCTTCAGTTTACTGAGTTCAAAAATGCTGTAAACTAGTGTTATTAAAGATCGCCCTCCATTCAGCAGGGGGGGGGGGGGCTCTCTTATCAGTTTTCTAGCATAAATCCAGAATATATCATGCAAAAACAACCATATTTTATCAGTTGAATTATTTGCGTATGATTTATTTGAGACCCTTCTTTTTTAGGGCGAAGCTTAAAGAAACAGATTAAAATTATCAGATCTTTAACACAAATTTATGAATCAAGATTCAGAATATAAGTTTAAGTTAATTTTGGATTGCCATCCGAAACTCCAGCTGCAGCACTCATTTTATAGCGGTTGCTTATGAATTATGTTATAATTTGATTTAAAATAATGCCAACAAAACAGTAAAAATTTGAGTAAATTCTGAAAATATCATTCGATTTTAAAAGATGTAGCAAAGCACACCGGGTCAGCTAGTTTAATATAAAAATATATAAAAAAAAATTTATCGATGCTTTCAAGAAATAATCTTACTTTTTCATAAAATCTCTTTTAAATCTTTGCACACTTGTGTCAGTCATGTATTGATCAAATATTTTTACCACAGAAGTAAAACCTGGAATTCACCTGGAAAAAGTAATTGGAATCTGGTTGGAACCTTTTCATGAGTAGGCATCTCGAAAAATTTGATCTCTTAAATTCCGTTTTAACATAAATTTCTTCGTCCATCAGTTCAAATCTGTCACATTGCGTAAAAACCGGTTGCACCTATTGCAATCTAAGGAGCTGTTCACTATTAGTTATTTACTTGGTGTCTACTAGTCACACAACACTTTTTGACTGACGGAAATGGATTAATTGCATTATTTAAGGGGTCTGCATTCAGTTATCCAGGCAAAATAGTACTTTTCACAACCAACACAACGCTGCTAAAGTTTTGCATATCCGAGCTCTAATAACGTAGCTATCACCGAAATAAAGTGCCCGGATACTAAATGATCATAGCCTTATATATATAAAAATGAATTTCTGTCTGTCTGTTCCCTATAGACTCGAAAACTACTGAACCGATTTGCATGAAACTTGGCCTATAAGAGTATTGGAGGCCGGGGAAGGTTCCTATAATAGTTTGGGACCCCTCCCTGTTCCTGGTAGGGGGAGGGGGTCTTTCATTTAAAAGTAATAAGTCTTCATAAATCGAGAACTGATCAAGCAAATCAAACCAAACTTGGCATGGGTGGGAACTTGGATACGAGAAATGTTTCTAAAAATATTTGGTACCCCTCCCTCCTTCGAATGGGGAGATAGTAAGGGGGAAGGGTCCAACCTTACAATATTGTACAGAACTTTAGAACTAATCAAGCTAATGGAACCAAATTTGGCATGGGAGGGTAGCGGAATACGAAAAATGGTTCTATGATTATTTCAGACCCCTTCCTCCTTCCAGTGGAGATACAGCCAGAGGGGAAGAGGGGGGGGGGGGGCTTTCATACCTTTTTTATTGCATAACTTGAAAACTAATCGATCAAATGAAACCAAATTTGGCTTGGAAGGGTATTTGGGTACGATAAATAGTTCTTTGAATATTTGAATATTCCAGTGAGGAAATAGAAAGTGGAGAGGGAGCTTCTTTAATCTTTACAATTTTCAGTATAACTGGAAAACTAATCAAGCAAATGGAACAAAATTTGGCGTGGGAAGGTATTTGATCACGAGAAATGCGTCTATGGTAGTTTCGTTCTTACAGTCGGAAAATCTTAAGAGTGAAGGGTGCTCCCATACAATATTTTTCATCACACGAGAACTTACCCAGTAAATGGAACAAAATTTGGCTTGGGGGGGAATTTGAGCACAAGGAATGTTTCTGTAAATATTTGGTACTACTGCCTTCTTCCAGTGGGGTGATTGGAAGGAGAGGGGGAGGGGGGGGGGGGTCCTTTATATTTTTTACTCGAGAACCAATCGAGCAAATCGAAACAAGTTTGGCATAGGAAAGCATTTGGATAATTGTAAAAAAGTAAAATTGTTATTTTCTTTTTTGAGACTTCTTTCTCTTTCAATTGGGGATACAGTTAGGGAAGACGACACATACGATTGTTTTACATAAATCAAGAACTTATCTAACAAATGGAACCAAATATGACTTGGGAATAATCATACAATCGAGCAAATGGAACAGAATTTAGCATGGGAGTGTATTTAAATACATGGAATGTTTGATCTTCCGATCTTCCACCTTCCAGGTAGAAGATAGGTTGGAAGAGGGACTCCGATACAAATTTTATAGCATAACTTGACAACTAATATAGCAAACGAAACCAAATTTGGCATGAGAAGGCATTCGAGCACAAGAAATGTTTTTTTTCGGTGTTTTAACACCCTCCCCTCCATTCAGTGGAACGATAAAAAGTGGGAAGAGGGTCACTCATACATTTTTTTTTAATATTTCGATAACAAAACGAGAAAATTTAACCGAATTTGCATGGGAGCATATTTATGTACGGGCAATGTTTCTTCAATGGTTTGAGACCCCCTTATCATATAGGTAGATATATGTATAAAGTGATGAGAGGGTCATCCATTTTTTGAATATCTCGAGAACTTATAGAGAAGGGAGCCATAGGAATCGTATTTGTATACAAGAAGTGTTTTTCTGATGTTATGAAACCCCCCTTCCTCCCATTAGGGATATAGGAATGTGCAAGGGAGGTCACTCTCACAATTTGTATAATAATTCGAGAACGGATGGGTGAAATAAATGTCCCTTGGCGTTATTTTGATTCATAAAATGTTCTATGAAAGTTTTAGACCCATTCCATATAAAAAGGGACCAGCGTATCTGTTTATACTCCGTAGATATTTTGCATTCTTTTATACTCAGTAGAGTTTACAATTTTTCGTTACATTGTTACATTTCGTGGTATTAGTGTTCATTTCAACGTCCGTGGACTTACAAAATTTGCTTAACCTAGATTTTAGGGTTGCGGGATTCTATCCCTGGATTTCTGGCTTATAAGCCAAAGAAATCAAATATTAAAAAACTACTGTAGACAAATCGGCAATACCCAATTGATTTTCCATTCCAATTTCATTTTGTGATTTTAAATTCTAAATGAAGCTTTTCCAACTAATTTAACCCAAGTTTGATACAAATTGATTTTGATAATAAAAACACACTCATAGTTGAATTGCGAATTTCATTGAGTGATCCTCTAAATATTAATATGATTTTAATATTTTCTTCTTCCAGAAGTAGAAGGGGTAATTCAATACAGTGAATCGTCTTTTTAGACATAACTTGGATGTTAATAAATTTTCATTGAAATTGCTCGGAAATTTTATTTACCCTGACTTTTCCGTCAAAAAAATGGAGAAGATCACATCTTACAATATATCATCGTGTCAAGTCAAAACTTGTAAATGTACCAAATCATATGAATATCACATGAAAATTATATAAATTCTGTGAAAACTATATTGATTCTTGTTTGAGACCGCCCTTCCTCTCCGTTTCGAAAAAAGGAAGGGGTCATCCTGTATAACATATTTGTCGACCGATTTCTATATAAATCATCTGAATATTGTTCGGGCCTTGACAAAATTCAATTTGTTTTTGTAAGATAGCACCTCTCTTCCATTACCAAAGATAGATGATCTAAAAATTATTTAAAAAAAACCGTCGAGTATCAACATTCACATCATTTTGACCACCTGTTTTTACGTAATGGTGTTACAGAAATACGTCGTTGTTTTTATCGATAAGATACGCTGTTTTGTATGGCACATCCCTTTATTAAAAAGAAAAAAAGGGATACATTTCAATAAACCATCTTGCCATGCCAACATTTGCATGTGTGCTAAGTTTGGTGAACATTGCTTGAAAATTGTATGAATTATGTTGTTTTACTATTAGTTTTGAATGGAAACTCTTTATTTCAACCGTAGGTTTCTGTATGAATTTCTGCGAAATTTATATATGAGCAGTTTTTATGTATTTTAAGTAAATTTGTAAGGGAGCCCTCTTCACCAAAATAGGGATATTGAACGAAAGTATTAAGCAAACCAGAAAAAAAAATTTTACCACCCTTTTATACTGGAGGTCTCAAAAATACACTTTTTTGTATGGGACCTCTCGTATAAAAGTGAGTTTTCTTGTTTTTTTTTTATTTTTTTGTTAATTTCTTCTTTAAATCTGATTAGTAACCGTTATACAATAAATAAGAAGGCCATTCAAGCTATCATTTCATGTTTTGTATAAATTTATATATTTTTATCGGATTTAGTTTAAATTGATTCTTGTTAGCCTTTTCAATAAATGTGGTAACTATATTATTTCGATTTTGGTTTTATTTTTGTAATTTAACGTTTTTTCAATTTATTTATTCTATTTTAATTTTTATTTCAATATATTTTTGAATTTTTTAATTATTTAGATTTTATAAGAGTTTTTAACTCATGCATTTTTTTTTTATATAAATTTCATTCTTTTTTAACTGTTTAAAAGCTTTTTGGTAATTTTTATCTCAATAATACTTATCATTGTTTTCTTTTACATTCCATTTTTTTCTTCTATGATTTTATTCATTAGTTTCCTTAATTTCCACTTTCTATTTTTCTAGTTTTATATTAGTGGGATATTTATTTTTTTTTTGCATTTGTTTAATTGTTCTTCAATTTTTATTCTATCATTTTTGTTTTTTTTTGTTCAAAGTTCTCATTTCTACAATTTTTGTATATTTGAAATTTTGATATTTTTGAAATATTTTTTATGAATTTTAAGAGGAAATTTTTAGTTTTTACAGTTTTTTGCTTTCTTCACAATTCTTTTAAAAATATTGCAATTATTATTTTGTTTCTTTGTCACCGTTCTAAGAATTAAAAAATTCACGTCATACTTTATTCACGCTTTTAGTTAAGTGTCTTGACGTATATATCATGTATAACGTGAATATTTGTACAAAACCACATGAAAAATTAAGAAGAAATAACCACAACAAAACTTGATTTGAAGCCCTTGGAGCCAAAGGGGTATAAGTGCATAAAAGCTTATTTCGAGAAAACACGCTTTTTAATTTATGTGTTTGGCCATTTTCCATGTATTGTATATGTAGTTTTCTATCAAATGTAAAAGAATGTATAAAAAATTCTAAAAATCTGATAAATTCCTCAAATATAGTTTGAAATGTGGAGAATCGTTTGGCATCATTAACGCCAAATCGGCCATTTTGTCACTTATACCCCTTTGGCGCTGATAGCCTCAATTGCAATAGACCAATTTCAACTTAAAATTTCAATATTCCGATGAAATTTGTGAATCGAATCTTAATTTATTTTTTGCAGCCATCTGTAATGGAGAAAAAAAACATATTCTGAACTCTGAAACAGGAATACCAAATAACTATCCCTCAGCAAAATTGTGGTTTGAATAATGTTGGAATCGATATTTCAGAATTAAGAAGTTCTGACTGTTTAACTTTCAACAATGATCTGAGATATCACAAATCTCAGCTTAACAGTAATATTGAAAACAACGGGATGGAGCATCCAAGGTTCAGAACTCAAAATTGAAGCCTCAAAATATATATTATTTAAAATCAACATTTAAATATTTTTATGCCTAATTCCAATTTTTTACTTGAGTAATTTTATCCAAAGTTCTAGATACGCAATTGTTAATTCAAAAATTAAATGTTTGGGATGAGTAGAAACAATTTGTAATTTTCGAACACAACCCTAAATTAAGAATTTTGGAGCTAACATCACTCTTGGTTTTCTTGGACGTCATTCACAAGAAAAAATAATGAGCGAAAAAACCCACCCGGAAATACCCAGAAGAAGCCAAGAAATTTAGGTCAACCACCAAACGATTTCCGGAGAAGTAAGTTTTCTTTCCGCACTTTCGGATGAGCACTATCATAGCATAGCAGTTTTCATTCCGTATAAAATTCCCAAAGTTTTTGCGGTATACATCTTGGAGATACGTATTACAACTACTAACAGTTTCCGTTTGTGGGCGGGAAATTTCAAGCGCGTAAGCTGCCAACCATTCCACTTTTGGGAATTGTGCTGCGCCCCCAAAAGCAACGGAGATTTATGTGGCCAACATTTAGCGGTATGGTTTTATGATCCCGGAAGTTTATCCCCCGGGTGCAACGGAAATAACTTTCAAAAACAACCAGTCGGTCGTCAAGCATCAGCGTAAATGGCAAAACAACAGATATTAAAGCACTTGTTTTTCGGTCTTAAGGAGACAGTCTTGGAGTCACCTTCTAAGGCAAAATCCGCGTTCGTTGCAAGCAAACTTACCTGTTCTGAGGCCAGGTACAGGTCTTTCCGGAACGTCAGCCCAAGCACGTCCAAATCCTCGCGGCCATATCGGAACGCGGCCAGCACGTGGCCAAAAACTTTACGATCTTTCACGTAGTCGGGATCTATCAGCACCACACCGTCTGCGTTTTATGTTTCGTGGCCCATGAAAGTAATAAAAGATAAATGACGGAGTGAGCGCCGGGGAATTATTAGGACCACCATCAGTAACAGAAGGTGTTTCAAATTTACACTTGCGCTCGGATGTTTGTTTTCTCGTTTTTTTGGGAGGGCAAATATGCTGGCTGGCAATTAATTGAAGAGAAAATATGACAGATTTCTTACCGATTGGGTCGACATGCGAGATGTGGTCCACGAAGTCACGTTTTCCAAGGTACACAGTTATTTTACCATTCGATGAACTTTTCTTGAATACCCTGGAAACGAGACAAATATAAAAAAGTTAGTTTAAATCTTTGTTTAATCATTAGTTTGATCTGAATATAAGTCAACGGTATTCTGTTAATGAATTTCTGAAAACAAATTTACTAAGTTATTTGTCAATATACATTAGAAATAGTCTTTGAGAAAAAAAAAGTTCAGTAGAACAAAACTTGATTTAAAGAAACCTTCTTAATGGATTAATAAAAAATAATAATAACATTTCGCATCTCTAGGGTAAGAATCCTAGGAGCTGACAAATTTAAAAATAGATTTTTTCTAAATGTTTATAAAGGATTATGAAATAAACTCCTTGAAATTCAGTACATAATAATAATTGCTATGCAAATCTCGAACTGATATAACTAGGAATCGTTGAATCCCTTATCACATAAAACTTATAAATCTAATTGAAACAAAAGCTCCTAGCTTGGAGCTTATAACAAATGTGTAATTTCGTTAAATTTTAAGTAAATCTTTTTAAAATGGAATTTCTTTTTTTTTATATTCGAATGAAGTTTTTAGGCCAAGTATCAAAATTACACACATATTGATTTAAAAATTAAAATAATAAATTTTAGTTTTATTGAAATATTAATTTAAAGTATTTCCCGTAAAGAATACAATTGGCATGAGGCATATAAGTTCAACACCAGCATTAATAATAAAATTTCAATCAGTTTAATATCTAGAAACATCTAAAATCTAAAAAAAATGAAAGCCAGCTAAATAACTTTTTTAAAGATCCTTTGAAACATTCTTAAAACACTTTTAAGGACAAAAATGCCCAAATTTTCAGTTCATTATAAACAACTCAACAAATTCTATGTAGATTTTTTTTTAAATCATTCATGATTTGTGTAAAAAAAAAAATGAAGTGCTAGAGGCCAATAACAATTAGGGGAGAATGGGGATACTTGATCCATTTTTCTTATTTCCATCATATCTTGTTGGAAAAATTTGACAAATTATCGTCTTTTGCATTTTCTGACAGCGTGTAATTTCAAATTCATATGCTACAGAAGTTAGATCGATACATGAACTCGTAGAGGAAATAGAAACGTTTTATTGGGACTAAAAAATTATGATATTTTGAAAGTAAAAGGAGATTTAATCAATTAATTAGGATGCCCTAAGCTTTGGCAAAATAATGTAAAATCTAAAGATAAAAGTTCCATTGACATTTTTGGCCATATTAGTTCTCATTTCCCAGTTTATAACTTTCAGCCAAAAAGAACTCTTAAAAATTGTCTTCTACCATATACTCATTGCATACTTAATGGCGCAATTTTCAAAATTTTTAACAAGAAACATTTTTTGAGACCTTTTTATCAGGAAATTATAGGATAAATATTAGTCACTTGATAAATATTAATAATTTCATGTTTAGCAATGATCACGATCTATTCAGAAGAAAAATATATTTTTTGGACTCAAGAGATATGTGAACCTGGAATATACATTTTGGAAAACTTTTTTTTTTTAAATCGAGAGTTTACTATTGCATTGAAAATATGACATTAAGAAGTTCATATTATACTCTAACGATTGACATACTGGAATAAATATTTTCATTATAATGTTTTCGTGAGGAAAAATGTTGCAGTGATAAAAAAAGATATTCAAGTCACGTTTTGTTAGATTTTTCAAACAAAGCGCAGTAACTCAAAATATAAGTTTTTTTTTTTTAGATTACTAGTTTATTGTTTTGTTCTATTTGGCAAAGTTTTGTAGAACATTTGATTTATGTAAGACAATCCGATTACGAGACATAGCTGAGGAAACCTCATTCCGAAAGTATCCCCATTCTCCCTTATGGATACAGCATTTTGTAGAACTGAATCCCTTATAAATTGATATATCAATTGGCACCACTCAAACATCATTCAACTGATTTTTACCAAATTCGAGTGAAAAATTTTGATGCAAAACGATAATTTTTAATACACCAAAAATTCAGCCTTTATTCTAATCATGAGTTCTAACGCCATTGAGATAAAATGTCAACGACAGCGGCGATGATTCAATTTGAGGATCGAGAAACGAAAGATTCCCTTTAATTCAACCACTGTATAAGAAAAGATCATATACCGGTATTACGATAGCAACTTACTATCTTCTTCAGTGAGCGTTTTCGATTGATTCGCTCACTGAAGAAGATAGTAATATACCGAATCTGACCGAATCTATACCGATATCTGAGCTTTTCTTATACCGTGGTTGAACTGAAGGAAATCTTTCGAAAGCTTTGATTCAGTACAGTTATTCAACAAAGTAGGCTCAAAACACATAATAGAATCTTATAAAATCTTTCTCTTGTTTCGCTTGAATGTTTGTATGTAGTGGTCCTGTATCATTTTGCCCGAGCGTTCGAGTCTTCATTCCAGTGACGGGAAAGCAAACATAGAGCTATGATCATATAGAATGCGGGAATTTAATTTTGGCCATAGATACATTACTAAAGTTTGGATATGCACAATTTTGGTAGCGTGTTGTGAAAAGGACGACCTTGCTAGTACCTTTTAAGATTTTTAAATTTACGAGTTTTTGGGATTGAAAAAAGTCCCAAAAAGTATTGAAATATACTTAGGAGAGATAAACGCATTTTTAACCATACAAAACACTCATAATAAGTAAATTGCATCCCTTACTGGATCGTTTTCAGGCACTAAAGAAGTTAATCTCGTATCCGTTTGGAAATTTTAAAAGATGATAGTAACGTTGAAAAATGCATTTAAAAACGTTGCCAAAAGTTCAATCAAATCAATCACCGTATAAAGTATTAACACCATTAATCGAGGCACGATTGGTATTTTCTGCCGTAGAATCTAGCAGGGTTTTCACATCGATGAAGTAAACTAAACTTTAGAGCTAGTGGTAGGGTGTCAAAGAGGTAACTCAAGAGGAATCGATTTTCATTACCATACATGAACTAGACAACAATCAAAACAATCAATCATAAATATAAATGTTAAATAAAAAAAATAGTCTAGACCTTGAGCTCATGTCCTCTGAGTTACCTCTTCAACACTTTACCACTAGGCCAAATCGTCAAATAAAATCAATCAAGCTGTAGCTCCATAATTGAGTTGACTTCATCGATTAGAGTTAGCTGCAGAAAATGCTCTTCGTTCCCCGATCAATGGTGCTCTGTTCGCCTCGAGTCAACACGTTAAAGTTAAAACGAATTTTAAAGAACAATGTGTACATCATGTAGCAGAGTGTACATTTTAGATAAAGAAAATAAATCGATCATTACAGCTTATTTTTCGGTGCTTGAAAATTATATTTTTTTTTCGTCACTTGAGAACCAAGTTGGTTTATATTTCTGTAAAATGTAAAAGAAGACTGCTTTTTAGCTGAAAAATTAAAACTATAGCAAATACAAAACTGTTCCTCATGAAATTTTATTCAAAAAGATACGTGCTTCTGAAGAAAAGAGGAGTCTTAAATATTTATCAAATCTCCTTATAATTTTTAGTGGTATACATATTACGCTATATTATTTATCAGTGTATACTGGCAGCCCTCTGCCAGCGTACTCCCGTACTCTCTCTACGTATCTCGCCCTGAAAATCTCTGTCTCTATTCATCGCGATCTCGGCCGTTCGGTCTTCGTTTGTCTCAATAAACGACGAATTCCCGATACACATACCGATTTTCCGGTATTTATGTATATCGATTTATGACGAAAGTTTCGACCAAGAATCGGTATGTATCGAATACTGATTTTAGACTAAACATATCGATTTCATACCGATTTTTGAAAAATTCGTTCAGACAGAATTTTATTTACCAAAATTTAACTAAAACTATCATTTTACCTTTTTTTAAGTTTTAAACCATCCTAGCGGCTTATTAGCCAGCAAGTCTCAGCGTAGTGGATAGCGTCTTTGTGTTCTATGCCAACTGCCTTGAGATCGAATCTTGATCATCAATTAACATGGTAGATTATATATTATAGCAGTTTTAGACGTTCATAGACCATATCTTGAAGCTGTATGATTAAAACTGTTGAACCAACATACATAAGTACACGCTCGTGATAAATAGTATTCAATATAAAAAATTAAGCAGCTTAGTAGTATTAAAGAATAATAGTGTTCAGAATGAATAACACAATATAGCCTCCGTGGGCTATCTCTTCAACAAAAAATATGATGTTATCAAATCGCGATACTATGCCAACGTCGAATCACTAACCAGACTTTGATTAAGCCTGTGTAATGATTGAGGCGAAGATCAATAACAGTTGCCAAAATTTCTTATGAGAAAAAAAAGTGATTCAAAAAAACATCATTTACATAAATTCACAAATAATTTCTATGAAAAGATTTTCGGGCAAAGACAAATGAACTTAATTATGATCACCAAATATTTAAGGAAACAAAATGTAAAAAACTGTAGGAACTAATTGATCATTTAACTGTGAAAAATTATTTGACACAGAGGAGAAGCTGAACATGGATCTCTACATAAGTCAATTACTGAAACTGTATATATTTTCAGGATTTTCAGCATTCTTCACAAATTGCATGGAGGAAAAGAAATTTTATTTATTTAAAGAAGAGAATGAGCTTAGCACCTTATATTTTAATTATTATAATCGATCATTTTTTCGGTTAACTTTAAAAAAATAGCAATGTTTTCAATACTTTTTCAATAAACTTGATTTCGAAAGCTGCGAAGATAAATCGTTATTTATACCGTTTACAATATGTTAAATTAATTTAGCGATTTTTAAATAAACTTTTAGGCTCCTTTAGTTTTTATAGGACCTCAAATAATTTAGGAATGTCGTTTAAAAATAATTTGATGTCCTATAAGAGTAAAGGAGAGTGTATGAATGTATGTTCAATAGAAAACTACAACTTTTCGAAAAATTTATAGATCTGTGCTCAATAGTATGTCTCATTGGGTTTGCGCATGGCACCCTTTCAAACAAATGAATTTCAAATAAAAAGTCATTGCTCAACGCGAAATCTTTTAAGCGAATTTAATTGATACTAACTTTCATATTTCTATATAATTTTGGTACTAAGAGCCTAATTTCAAAATTTAAGATTGTAGATTGTAAGAAGATTTTATTTTATTATACAGTGAAAACTGTTTTTAAAATCAAAAGCGAAAAAGTTAAGAAATATTTCCTAATGATTTGAGAAAAAAAATGAAAAAAGGTGCATTACCATTTAAAATCTATATTTAATTAAAAAAGGAACCATTAGTAAATATTGTGCCTCAAAAAGTATTAGCTGTTATTTTTGACAGAAAAACAAATAGTTTTCACTTATTTTAGATACTTTAAAAGGAGAAAGTCTTGAAAAAACTGAGTAAGATGATTTGATACGTTTCATTCATGTAGAAACCCGTTTCTTGGAGTAATTGATGTTTGAACGATAATTTTGATGAACCATTTTTTTTAAATGATTAATAAATCCTGCGAATTGATTTAATTTAGAAAAAAACAAAAACTTTTTTATATAGGCCTGGAAAAAATTTGAATTATTCTTTTGTTTTGAGGGGGTGGATTCTAATAATAAATAATCCAAATTTTCAAAAAATTGAAGCAAATTAAACAAAAGCGTACATGCAAAAAACTTGCATACAATCTACATTGTACAAAATCGAAAATTCGAGATAGATCGAAAATTAAAAAAAAATCGAATTAAAAATGTGATTAAATTCCCTTTTTTTAAAGTTTGATTTTTTTTTCAACTGTTTAAATTTTGAAGAATTTATCAAATTTTTCAATAACATACCTTAAACTTTATTTATTCCCCCACCCCCCCTTCATCGGGATTTCCGGAAACTACGAAAGGAGGGGGGGGGGTATCAAAAGAAGAATTTGTTATTTGTTTCTGTCTTAGTGATTGAAAAATTACCATTTTTGATAATTTTTAGTTAAATTTTGCCGAAATCCTGAAAAAGGTGTTTCAAGGTGCCTGGAAACTTATCATTCAATTTTTTAAACCCATAATCAAATCTCAAAAGGAGAAAAAAGTTTGGGCAAAGCTTTTTTGAATAGCCTTTTTTATTTTTCACTGATTTTTATCGTAAATCTAATAAGTGTAAAAAACATTAAACAGTTCAAATTAAAGCTTTCAAATAAGAATTCATTTGCTGTACTTTAAATTAACAAAAACTATGTTCACCATAAAAAAAATGATATTTAATTTGTTCTCTCCACCGAAGAAATTGCCTTATGTTTGAGATAAATAACATTAATATCATATATAGATATTGAGATTGAAAATCCGTATATCTTAGTCAAATATTAGGTTAATAATAAGTGAAGTCAAGTTCAGTTTTTGACAAACATATTGCCGCCTCAAACCCCATAGAAACTTTTTGAAGCTGTAATCTTAATGAAAGCTGTCTTCTTCCATTTCCTTGAATTTTCAAATTTTTAATAGCTTTTGTGATTCAAATACAAAATTCTAGATTCTGAGAGCCCTTCGACTAGATTCCGAGCTACTTTTTTCATTCTTCAATCTAATTCATATTTTCCTGAAAAATTTTTGCTGGAATATTAAATCGAATTTCAAAAATCAATTTGATATCGAAATCTTGGTTGTGCATTTTATTCTTTCAATCGTAAAAAAACATTAAGAACTTAAATTCTGAGAAATGATTTTAAAATTTAATTGATATTCTAAAGTTTTGCGTTTAAACTTTGGAGTAAACTCTGGGCTACTCTGAATCACCAAAGAGTGAATTATTTGCTAAATATTTTTGCCCATACTGTACACATTCATTTAGAAATCATCTAACATGTTTCATTGTAATACAGTACATTCAAAGCTCAGATTTACTTCTGTGTTTAGAAAAAGTCTGTTTGCCAAGCTTCGATTTCGAATTCCATGAAGCTTGTTAAATTTTGAATTCAAATTTATTCTTGTAAGCAGCAGATTTCGTGAAAACGAAAAAAAACTTAAAAATATCGTTGAAAAAAGCCATCCTAAAAGCTTACACACTATATCACAGGCCAGATCCCGATCTAGACATGATGGAACCACATGAAGAACAGTTTTTTTTTCTCTTACGTCGACGTTGTCAACATTATGCAAAAAGCTTTTATCAACGAAAGAGGCAGCAACAAAGAACGGAGTAAATTGGCGGTTAGCTCAGCTTGACACGGCCATTCTTTGATGCAAAGCAGAATAAGGAAACATAGGAAAGAATGGGGGTGGAATAGATTTATCATTCGATTAAGGTTGTCCACAAATACAGTAGCCATGAAAGAATGGAGGAAACACATTTTAAAAGCCTTCGACTTTTCTTGGAAGTATTTGTTCGGGCCAGAACACGACAAAAACATTTTTTAACATTGAATTTTGAGTCTACAGTCAACGATTCATGAGAAATTTCATGAATTATGATTCTCATAATCTTTTTGTTATATAGATAATTTTTCTTAATCTGAATCCCAAATACAGACCTGAAATGTTCTGAAATCTTGAATCTGAATGCTTGAAACAATTTCTTATTTGGAAAAATTTGAGTTAAGATATTTTTTTTTCTTAAACATTGGCATAATCAAAACGGTTTTCAAGATTTTTATGCATGTTTAAGGCAAATCTTTTGGAGCTCCGTTTTCTCTTTTTATTCATAAACAGCCGGAGAACCAATATTGTTCTTTGATTAACTTTGAAGATGTATCGAAACCCTCATTCATAATTTATCAAGTGTGTGTGTCTGCGCGTATGGCGCTTCGAAATGCTGAAAACCGGAACTCACCTGGTGGCCTGCTTCTTGGAGCTGCCGTCATCCACATCCGGATCCGGCGAAGGCGCCGGAGACCGCGGGGACGATCCTGGAAGATGGTTCATGCCTGCCTGCAGTGGAAGCCTCTTCCTACCGCCACAATCTTCTTTCAGTAGCTGCTGTTCCTGCTGATAAATCCAGCCTTACTTTTGTTCCACTCTTCGGCTTCGGCAGATCCACTGATTGAATTTTAATGCTTCCCAAACCTTGGATTCCCCGAAGTGGTTTTTTATTCCTCTTGTTGATGCAGATTCTTCTCTCGGTTTTTCGAGG
Organism: Uranotaenia lowii; assembly: GCF_029784155.1. NCBI lineage: Eukaryota > Metazoa > Arthropoda > Insecta > Diptera > Culicidae > Uranotaenia > Uranotaenia lowii. Next base: position 347,800,299 of record NC_073692.1, on the reverse strand, counting down.
AGTTTTTACGATTCACTTTCACTTCACACAGTTTTGGCCCTTTTTTCTGCCAATCGGTATCAATCTGACAGGATATAACACTTTATACTTGTTTTCCTATTCATTCTGCCGGGAAAAGTAACTGCGCGCTGCACGACTGCAAATGATGAAAGAATAATTCTCACATTTCTGGCATTTTTGATTCACACCTCAAGCCCACAATCCCATCCTCGGTATATTTTTCGTGCTGAAATTCCAAGCCAAATAACTCCGATGGATGTAGATCTGTTTTTCATTTTTCACCGATTTTTTTTTTTTTTTTCAGCTGAATGGTCTTCGGATCGTGTTTTCATTGATGGGAAAAACGATATTGTTAGCACTTTGCACAACACGAATCTGATGATGGTGATGATATCGAAAGGGTAGGGGGACCAGAAATTAACAGACTTTTCCATCAATTTTTTTTAAAATAATGTCTGGTTAGGTAACACACATTTGTTCAAAAATTTGATTAAACAGAAAAACACAAACAACCAAGCAAACTTCGTTGAAACAGATCTGGCAACCCTGTCCGATAATGGCTTCTGGAAGACCATTGAAAAACATGTCGACGATGTTGATTCCCGGCATTCCAGGCAGGGGAAGCATAACATTTCCAACAATTTGTACACAAACAACAACTCCATCTAAGCTATGGACCAGAATCGCAAAATACAGACAGCAGAGATAGTGGGAAGCACCAGTCATCATATCGGATCAGAAGGAAGAAAATTGAGAGCAGCACCATCAGTAGCATTATATTTTGCGATTCCAGTGAAGTCTCGGCCCGGCTGCTGTTGGTCTTTTGTTGATTTCATTTTCCAAAACCCACCCACACACCCTGGGGCTGTTAAAAAGGCTGTTTTCCAGTTCGATATCCATAGCTAAACATTATTGGGTGGAAAATTGTGCGCGAGGAAATAGTTTGTTTTTCAGTTGTTTCGTTTTTTTTGGCTAACGATCGCCGCTTTTTCATTCTATTGACAGTCTAGTCCTAGCAGCAGCAACATTTTTTTCACTAAATAAATAAGCCATTATTTTGCGTTCTCTGAAAATGCAATGGCTTCCGGAAGTGAAAATGGCGACCAGTGAATGTCAAAAAATAAATAAGTATGTCGAATGCAATAAATGTCAACAGGAGTTTTATTCATGGTGGCCTCGCTTAACCTGCAGATGAAATTTTGTTATCGTTGGCAATTGAATTTTCCACTTTTCACTCTGTTTTGGTGACGCTGTCATTCAATACACTTCATTCTTAGTACAAGAAAAATCAATGTGTATTTTGAAAAAAAAAAAATAGCAAAAAAACGTAAAAAAACATATTTATAGGCAACAGAAATCGGTATAAAAATGTATCAATATCGGAGAAAAAAAATGCAACCTTTAAGGGATGTCAAATTGTGTTGTAGCCTTTCGATTGAAGTTATTTAAATTTTTGTTTTGAATATACAGTCCCCCCACAATCATGGGTCACACAAAATTATTAGTCACCGATCATTAGAACTGCTGATATCTACTAAACCAAAAGAAATTATATCATATTATTATTTTTAGTTAATCGACAATATCATCAAAATGCATTAAAAATATTATTTGTGCGTTTGATAACAGTAAAATTGCTGTTTGAATACTTTTTATCAAAGGTGAACTATAAGCTGTGGAACTATCGCATAAAATTCCAATCTTATAAGGTTGACATCTTAAACCGTTAAGCTCCTTATTCGGGTATTTCATAGGTTCCAACCAAATGAATTGGTCCCATATAAGCACAAAAGAAGAGTTTACATTTCCAAATAAAACTAAGCGAATGAAATGCGAAAATTCAATAATATTTAGCAAAATAAAAGCGACCCATAATTGTTACAGAATCCACCAAGTTCCACACAATCATGGGTCACTTTTTCGCAAGCAAAACAAAACATTTCTTGGTTGCTAGCCCAATCCAATTGCCCCTTGAACGTATACTAGCGAAGAATGCCCCTGAATGTTTGCCAGAAACTTGTTTATTTTCATGTTGATATTCGGGTGTTGCCATGGACTTCTATGTGACTAATAATTGTGGGCAATATGACTAATAATTGTTACCAGCTTCAATTTTGACCCATAATTGTGGTTTTGAAAAGCGTTGATTGTTTCGGTAAATTATTTTATTTATCAACAAAATTGGAAACAAAATCATGTTTGAAATCAAAGAGGGAATATTTAATGACTGAAATTCATGCAAAGCTTTATGTTTGGTCCACTAACACCCGAATGAACGAACATTTTTTGGTGAAATGATACGTTAAGTGACTAATGATTGTGGGGGGACTGTAGTTAATCTTCGTAGATTTTTTGCATTTATCAAATACCCTGGGGTTATAGAAAAAGTTGATAATTGATATAAAAATTTTACAAAAAAATATTTACAAAAAATAGTTAAAACATATAGAACTGATTTCTTAATATGTTCGATCACTGGAATAACAATTTCCAGGCAAAACATGGTGGCCAGCGAGTTTCCAATTTAAAATTCCCGGTTTATTCCCGTTTTCCGTAAGATATTTTATGATTTTTTCCGGATTTTAATAACATGAAGAAATCTGTACATCGTTTTTTTTTCACCGAAGATTAAGACATTTATGTGTATGAATGTTTGTTGGGATATTTTACAGAAAATAAAATATTAACAAATTGATATGCAAATCTTCAAGAAACTTGTTTTAGTAGAAAATAATTCTGATATTCTGCGAAATTTCGTCGAATATTGCCACCTTCTTCTCAGTTTTTGGCAACAACTTCGCTTTTTATAAAAAAAAATTTCATGATTTGGATTTGGTAAAATATTGCTTTGACATAACGCACATGAGATCTGAAAATTTTAAGTTGAAGTTCTTAAAATAAACTTGTTTATTTTTTTCTGCCCTTTTTCTGAATTTTGCTATTAACCCTGTCTTCTGATATTTGAAATATGATCATGAACAATAAATGTGGGATTGAATTACTGATCCATAAATCAAAACTAAATTTCAAATTGGGATTCATAATTCGAATTCAAATTCAAATTTTAATTTCTGAAGTTGACTCAAATTTCATGTTAGGTGGAATTATTTTTTTTAGAAAACTTTAAAATTATATCTTTTTTATAATGCTTATCTAAAGTCTAAGCTCAAGGTACTGGATTCTGGATTTGTTTTTTTAATCAATAATTTAAGAATTGTCAGTCCGGCCTCAAAAATGTATAGATATATTGATGAATACTTTAAATTTGAAATTTTAATCAAAATTTTCAAAACCATGCTTAAGATGATTATTTTTTACTTCTGGATTCTTTCTAATGAATTCCTTATAAATATGATTCGGAAACTCATACACTTATGATTAGTATTTTTTCAAATTTCTTTCCTAATGAAGAATTCGGTTATCAGTGAAATCTCCAAATTTATAAGTAACACAAACTAAAAAACTTGAGTTTTATTATATATTTTTTCAAATGAAATGAATACTTGAAGTATAGTTAAAATAAAAACGTGTACGTGTACTTTCGTGTTCCGAATTCAAAATAGCGGAAAATTAGTTAATTTTATTCCATCGTCATTTGTTCAACATATTCATTCGATTTTTTGGTCGGACTCTTCAAAGTTGTTTTCCATGCATTTGAAATATTTCCTTTACATTTCATTTTGAGTTTTGAATCAGCTTAGCGTATCTCTGATAAAATTTTGAACAAAATAAATTCTAAGCCTGTTGTAAGAAAAGTGTCATCAATCTCAAGTTTCGAAATAAGAATTCAGATTCAAAATAAAAAAAAAAAGAATCAAACAGAGTTCCTTTTTTTGTTGTCGCGACTTAAAACGATATTTTTTAAAAAAAGAATCAATATAAGTTTATCGGTGATGGTTATACCGGTTATTTTTTTTGAAAATCTAAAATACTTTTTGAAATCTGCAGAAGCGTTTCGAAGAAAAAAAAATGAAGTGTTTTTCTTCTTGATTTTTGTTGAGTTATTTTAAGGATTTTACCCCGATTTGCCCGGTTCCTAGATTGAAAATTCTGAAATCATATGCCCGGATTTGCCAGGTTTATAGACAAAATAGACCGGATACGTGCGCGAAAAAATCTGTCAACCTTAATTTAAGTGTACCTTCTCATTTACTTCGAAACATTGAGTTTTTGAACTTTCGAAAGTCACTTTTTGTTCTTACAAAATCAGATTTATATACTTTCCATTATTACAATATTTCAGCTTATTTCAGCAGCTCTTCTCAATTAAACATTTCAGATTGCCCGATTTTTCAAAGGGAAAATTGAGAAAACTCCTGTCTGGCCCAGTTACCCCGATTATGAGGAAAAAGCTCAGATTTATTGACAGCATTTGTAAAATCTTATCTAAAAACTCAAATTTTGTTAACATAATTTATGACTTTATCATTAAAGAACAACATTTGTTTAACTTGTTTCATCGAAATAAACTTGCAAACATTTTTTGAAACTGCACAACTAAATACGATCGCCCACCGCTGATGTGCCTCGATAAAACTTATTTTTTTATGTTTTTATATTCCACCTTTTCTCCAGAATTGTCATAAGGAAACCCTAAATTTGGTCGGATTTACCCGGATATTGTGCGGATTTGGCAAGGTTTTTAGGTTAAATGCTCGAATTTTCTCGGGCCGGATTTCTCCAGAAAACATTCTGGAAAGCTTTACTAACATCTAAAGAATTATCACGAAACACAACTTAATTTTTTTTTAATTTTATTAAAATCGAAATGATAAACTATTTTTTTCTAAGGTGGCTCCAGAGAGTATGACGAAAACATCCAATATAGGAACAAAAAAGTTGAATCTTATTTGTTCAATCTTCGAATAAAATATAGCCTTATTAGTAATATCAATTGATACTTTTAAGCCTCTATTTTATTTGAAGATTAAACAAATAAGATTCTTCTTTCTTGTTTCTTTATTGAATGTTTTCATCATACTCTCTGGAGCCACCATAAAAAAACTAAGTTTATAATTTCGATTTAAATAGAATTAAAAATATTTATTTTAGCTATGTTCAATTGTGAATTTCTTGCTAAAAAGATACATTTATTTGTTCTACTCGAGATTGGAACAATCATCACAATAATATTTTATATAGGTGCGAATTTCAATATTCAGAATTAAGAGTTTTAATTCCTAACTTTGAACGATAATGCTGACGGAATATCTATAATGTTGTTTCACACATTACGGATTAAAAAGGAGAATTCTCGTTTTTTTCCTTGCCGCGATAATGCTTTATGTTAAGCCTACACAGTAAATTTTTGCCTCAATTTCCAGCAAAAAAAAATGCTGGAAATGTTCAGCAATCCAAATTTTTGCTGGAAACCAGCAATCGGTTTTCTAATTGCTGGATTTTTCAGCATTCGGTTGTGCTCTTGTCATTTTTGCTGAAAAACCAGCAATCGGTTTTCAAATTGCTGGACTTTCCAGCAATTGATCTAGTTTGCTGGAAAATCAGCAATCGAGTTGTCAAATTGGAATCTGTTTGTTTATTTTATTTAAACGGTCGTTTAACAGCTTAGGTCATTCTGGTCGATGGAATCTGTTTGTTTTCGTACGCTGAAGCAAGGTGAGACTCTATTTTACGAAATTTGGTTAGATTAATATAATTATTTTTATTTTCCTCTATATTCTAGCAACCAAACATCAAGTCAAGGGTGAGTTTATATTGGACAGGTAGATATTCCATGAAAGATACTTATCAAACTTTTTTTTTTTTTCAGGTGGCGGACGATCAACACTTCGGCATAAAACTGCCACCCCTGAACCGGCGTTGGATTAAAAAAATCATTTTCTTGATAGTAAATAAATCCTTGATTAAAAAATTGAAAAAAAATGATTTCATTGCTTATTATATGCACAGCCAGTATTAAATATTTAATTTTGAATTGAAATATACATTTGGTACTAAATATAGCTGGTTGTTTAGAAGGAAATGCTGGTTTCCAGCAACCTGGATTGCTGATTTTCCAGCAATTTGAATTGCTGGAAACCAGCATTAAAGTTTGCTGTTTTTTTCCAGCAATTTAAATTGCTGGAAATTTTGCTGGAAAGTCAGCGGGACAAAAACCAGCAAAATTTTGCTGGTTTCCAGCAAAAAATAATTTGCTGTGTAGTCCACACTAGGAGACGGTTCGTCTTGAGACGGTCTCAGCGTCTCCCAATTTCCTCGGGAGACACTGAGACCGTCTCAGGTTTCCAACAACAACAACAGACAACAAAGTTCGTCTCATAACAAAAATCGCAGTTCATGATGCCTAGTGTGGACTAGGCTTTACAAGCATAATTTAAATGTTATACTACTTGCTACAAGATTTAACACAACACTTTCGATAGCTAAAAGACACTAAATTAGCAAAATTTCGTCCAGTGGGTTTTAAAATATAGATTGCCAAATTTTACACTGCTTCAAATAAACTAAAGCTTGATAATATAGCGTAAAGTGAACTTCAGGGGAGATCTTTTAAATATTAAGAGATAATTTTAGAATTTCTATTATCGATATCCTAAACATTCTATTTTTTTTTTTTTCATTTTTAACCTGGAATTTTCGGTTTCCAGCTGACTCAACAGAGCTCCGAAATTTATCCCGGATCGCGCTTTTCCCGCTCTTCATATAACATAGTCAAAACAATTTTCTTGATTCTCCTGGAAACTAAGTGTGTATTAAATTTTTATAATGTGGCTCCAGAGAGTAGGTGGAAAAACATCCAATGTCATATCACCAATGTTCTTTTTTCTTTTAAAAATTTTCAGTTAGTATGAAATTTCATTACATTACATAAGGTTAGAGTTTATTATCCGGGATTTCCAAACCGGGAATTTCTGGGAATGAACAAAATCGGGAGTTCCTGAGTCCCGGGAAACGCTTATAAAATCCCTGGAATTCCCGAAGCCAATAAAAAGTATTAAATTACTAAAAAATAACACTATTTAAATTGGAAAAATGGATCCGATTAGGCAAGGAAAATGATAGTTCTACCTTGATATACGGCTTTGACTCAATATTTTTTTTTTCTTAAAACTGTTTAAATTAAATTTAAAAAAAAAACATTGCAATAATGAAACGCTACGAAAAGAATTTCAATTTTCTATATTGCAACACTCATCATCATTTAGGACTTCTGATTCGCAAATTGTTGGCAGTAGCAGAATTATATAAAAATAAATGATATATTTTGGAACAAAAGGATAATTATCTTTAAATTTATGAGATTTGATTAATAACCTCAAGCCTCAATTTTAACAATTTTTTCAGCAAGAGTCAGACAGGTTTGTCGGATAAAGTGCTTAGTTTTTGGATCTTGGGTTTAATTATTGCGGTCGAATTTTCGGTGCGGTCGAATTTTCGAGAAAGGTCGAAATGTTTTGCAATACTACTAACTAAAACTCAAAAATACCACATAGATAAGGTTTTGTATGCAGTAGTGTTAGATTCTCCGATTTCAATTTTTCCCGAGATCCCGAGAATTCCTGGGAAAAGGATCGTCAGATTTCCCGATTCCCGGGAACGTTAAAATGACCGGGAAATGGACACTCTACATAAGATGTAGTGATGGACTTACTGTATTAAGGTTTTCTCGGATGAAATCCGGTTGTCCGAAGATTTTGAGATAGATTTTCCTTACCAATGAAACAGTTTTCATTTTTCATCATTTTTTTTTTGTTATTTCTGAATGTCAGTTCGTTCTGTTTTGTGTGTATGGTGGTGTTTTTTATTTGTGTGTTTATTTTTTTTGATTTGGATTTTCAGTTATTGGTTGTATGGTTTTGTATGCATGTATGCATATGTATCCTTCAAGGATGCTTTCTGTATCTGTTTTAATGTTTAATGTGTTTTAATGTGGCAGCTTTCTAGCATTCGTAGTTTTCACTGGTTTTCTCCTTTGTCGATGATTCGGACTCAATCGATGTCTAACAGGTAATTTTCGCTATCTTTTGGTCCAGAAGTGCTGTTTGTTGCCGGAGTTTAGCTATTGGGTAGTCCAAGTGGGACAACAAGAATACCGATAGCTAAACTCCGACAACAAACTGCGCTATAAACCACCTGTTCAACATCGATGGAGTACAAATCATCGACAAGGGAGACAACCAAGAAAAACTAAGGTGGCTGGAAAGCTGCCACATAGAAACTATACCTTACACGACACCATCAACATTAAAATAGATATCGAAAACATCCATCCTACATTTGCCAATACTTTCAAAACCATACAATCAATTTACAAAAGTTCAAAACACAAAAATAAACACACAAATAAAAACACCACACAATACACAACAAGCTGACATTTAGAAACAACAATAACAAATGATGAAAAGTGAAAACGGTGCCAAAGTTTCGAGGCTGAGGTAAATCTATCCCAAAACCTCCGGACAACCGGATTTCATCCTAGAAAAACTCAACACAGAAAGTTAATCACTACACCTTATTGTCACCTTATTGTCATCGAATTTATTCGGAAAAAAAAACAGATTAATTGACAGCCAGCCGAGACGACAAACAACATGAAAACGACAGTTTTTAGATGAACATCTCACTACAATTTTTTGTAATCGGTCAAAAATAACTTTAAATATAATTTTCAGTCCCTGAAGAAGATCCAAAACGGATTGAAACGTTGGATACATAAAACAAATAGACAAATAGACTGCATGCCGGAATTTCCCCAGGAAAAACACAATATTCAGTCGATTATCAAACATAAATTGTCATACATACATACATAATTCTCATTCGGATTTCCGTTTTGAGTTCTGAATCCAGATTTGATTTTTGTTCACGAGGTACAAAGATTTTTTTTCTAATTATGAATTTTGTATCCTGTATTGAAAATTCTGAGCATCGGTTTCAGCAATTGTTATACGTCAACTGCAATAGGAAGGTTAATATTGCAAAAGATTTTTTTTTATGATTTTATATAATTTAATCATTCAAATACTTTAAAAAAAGAAATTCGGAAACAGAATTTGAAACAAAAAATCAAATCTATAAGCACACTGTTCAGCTCAGGAATTTTTCATAGGTTTAAATTTAGACCTTCTAAACTTGAAAGATCTTATTCCCAATGAAAAAAATACATGATTAAACCATTGAAGTTAAAAATGATATCTTCAAAAAATGACAAACCATCAACCAAAAAAAAGGGTTGAATGCTAAGCAAACAAAATCAAGAAAAAGACTAAAAGTAAAAAAAAATCGCAATCTAAATCAAAATTGATTGTAAATTAATCAAAATTCTTCTAAAAATATTTGAAATTTAATTATTGAAAAATAAACTTAAAGGAACTAAAACCTAATTCTTAATTATTTATTTTTTAAGAATGGAAGAATTTAACGTCAAATTTATTAAAATTTTGAGAAAAAAAATATGGAAAAATTATAAATCGGGAAAAATGGGAGATTTATGTCAGTTAACATTGTTTCTAGAACATTCTGCTTAGAAGAACCTTTAAAAATTTACAATAAAATTTGAAACGTTATTTGAAGTACTAATTTTCAAGGATGATGAATTTCGATCGAATTAATAAAAACTGAATCACACTGAAAGTAATCAAGCACTTAAAAACACAGAGTTTGGCGAAAACACACTGGTCATCTAAGTAACTAACTTCTGAGTTTGGTGCCAATAAGAATTTCATAGCTGATGTTCAATAAAGTGATTTTTGAGATCACGGGATGATTTTGATAACATTTTGGGCTTAAGATACGAATACCACCACAAGGAAGGTATAACGTAAAAAAAATGATTTTGGCAAAATTTGAGTTACGACTTTAGTTAAAGGTTGCCAGAATTTTCTCAGCATGAACCCGGGTCGAACAAAACCGGGCTGTTTTATTTAAAAACCTGGCAAAATGCCCGGGCATTTGATTTCAAAATGTCGATCAAAAATCCTGGCAATATCCGGACAAATTTTGTCAAAACCCAAAAAATTACTTAACGCAATTCAAGAAAAAAAACTTGAAAATAAATTTATGAGCAGTTTTTAGGCTTTCAAAAATCTTGCATGATTATTATAATAAAACTTGCTCACAAAATTTCATTTTAGACGCATATTTAAACAAATATTATACAACACAATTTGTTTTTTTTTTATGGTTTTGGTTTGGGGCTTTTTACAGCAAAATCCGGTAACCGGACCCGACCGGACATTTGTCAAATTTTGTATTAAATATCCGGGCAAACCGGGCAATCTGGAAACCTTACTTAAGGTATTTAGAATGAAGGTTTGCATTCAATTCTTTCGAAGTAGCTTCGACGTTGGTGGAGAAAATACTTATTTGTGCAAATATGACTTAAAGTTTATAAATTTAAATCTTCAATCAAAAAAATTCACATGAAAAAGTTCTCTAGTGATAAAAGAAATATTCAAGAATTTAACGATTCAATTTTCTAAAAATATTGATAGCCAAGCGATATAATTCGATAGATACAAGTGACTTTTTTTTTTCTTTAATTTTAAGATATTTCCAATTCTGAATTTTTTTTTTTTTTTTTTGATGGGTTTATAAGCTACCTGGCTGACCCGGAAAGGAAAAACAGAACGGGGGACAGAAGAGGAAACTTTACACGAGAGTAGCATAGCTTAGAACAGGATAGCGGCAACAGAGCCCGAGAGTTCTGAAGCACCAGAGAAAGGAAGCGTTAAGATAGTGCTCGACGGACTGGGACAGATGGGCCCTACATGAACTTCGAGTTAACCCAACCTCCAATTCAATCGAGCAGTAACAGTATGATAACATACGCCAAAGTCTCGATATCATTGTCAGAAGGGTTCACTATCTTACCGTAGTTGAGTTTTCCCTACCTGTCACCTAACCTTACTCGTTTCAATAAATTTGAATTTTTGATTGTTTTTACTCGAGATTAACATAGATTAAAAAATAAAATATTTCCAAATATGTCAATGTTAAGAGATTCAGAACAAATGCGTGGAAACTCGGTAATTATACAATAAAAAACTAGAATGACAAGAAACAGAACTAAAATCTGAATCTGAAGCGTAATAATTCTACAGAACACAAAAAGGTGTTATACAGAGTTTTGATAAAAAAAAAAAAAAAAAAAAAAATCAATATGTTTGTTATAACACTTATCCACAGTACATACAATGCATAATCTGTTAATTGTGATGTTTTCACTAAGGAATATTGTCATTTTTCTGCAAAAGGGAGGGCAAGTGTTACAATTTTCATTCATCTTATGAACATGGTTCATCAAAAATGGACACATCTGAACCTACAGAATTTAAACTAATTAAAACTGTCCAGCACTTCTTCTATTTTGAATCTTAATATGAAACCACGTTCATACACACCGCTGCCTTTGTGAGGTTGATTTTTGTTGATATTCTTTTCAGTAAGATTTAAAAAAAAATATATATATAATAATAATACCTGGAACGAAGCTTTTTAACGGTTCTTACCATATGCTTCGCTTAAAGCCTGTTTTAGAAATTTTGTTTTAAGAGAACTTCTTTGAAAATAAAGGACCTGAAATATAAAACTTTATTGAACAAATTGTATGAAAAACTATATCAGGTCAAACAATCAATTCTGATCGGACCATATTGAACACTGGTAAGACGTTTGTTTAAAGCCGTGGAGCCAACACGTAGGTTCCGTTTCACTGGTGTTCATCAGTGATCCGTTCGTGTTCGCAAGATCTGATGTGATAGTTCCAGTATTCGACAATTTAAAATCTTGTGCGAGTAGGTCCACCCATTTATATCACGACTTCTTTCTTGTTTGAATTTGAAATGTAATTTAACGACAGACAAATCTACTACAGAAAAAAAAACCCTATTACAACGAACAATTAACAAGAAAGCAGTTCAAACAGCATTCTCATCCAATGAGTCTCCAGATCTTGAAAAATGCTTGATTTAAGAATAAGCCTCCGAAATTCATAAACCGCAAATGCACACATACTAGAGCATTGGGGAGACGAATGCCATTATATATCTATTCTATTTCTATCTACCATATCAGTACCTAATTGTTAACGTTCTCATTCAGCTAATTATGGTATCTTCTATTAAATCATCCACCTATCCAGTATCCTAAATAGACTATCCTAAAAGATTGATTACAGTTGTCTATCTTTCACATTACTATCTGTTCTAACCTAACTTGCGCATAGTGGTAAAAAAGTGGAAATATCAACTTTAAAAATTCTAATTGTGATATTTCCACTGCGCAACACTCTTTTTGTCCGATGGAAGGGAGGGCAAGTGTTTCAACTCCCATTCACCTTATCAACATTAAAGAAAAAATATACATCATTATAGTTTTTAAACCACCTTTAAATTAGGTTTCTATGATCTCATATCGAATAAGGTTATGTGCTACCGCCCTGTCAGGTTCATGTTAGTTTTTGAGCTTGTTTCCAAACCGTGAACTTCCATAAACACAAGAAAGCACAACATCGCCGTGACCCAATAGAGCCTAGGGTACGGAGATACAAGTGACTTTTTTTTTCTTTAATTTTAAGATATTTCCAATTCTGAAATTTTGGATACATTTTTTACAATGACTAGGTTTTGAATCGCAACACTTATGCAAATTTGGGAGGAAATGAACCTGAATATTTGAAAGCTAAACCCAAAAAGCCCCTCTAAAAAAAAACATCTGAACAGAAGAAATGGAAGTGAATATTCAGTCCTAAGAAAGATTAAAAATTCCAAAAAAATCATTAATGCCTCCGGCCGGCCACCTGAACACCAATTTCACCATTCATTGATTTGCAAATTTGTTTAGAATTGTACGGCACCGAAACTGTACTGACCAAGTTTTTCCCCCTCATTTTGCCAAGGCCTAATTCGAACCGTTTCTCACATTCAATTTGACGACGACGGGGTGTCGAAATTGGCGCCTAACTGATCAAATCTACCGCACCACCTAATACTAAGAGGAACTGAGGCGAAAATTCTAATGTGCCAACTTTTAATGATAATCGTATACTTTTGCTCGTGTTTTTTCCGATGAAAGAAAAATCAAACACCACTTACGATGCCGCGCGTTTTTTTTTGTATGTTGCTTCGTTTTCAGTTGACTGGTTTTGGAGGGGTTCAAAGCAGAAGAAAATCTCTGAACACTAAAGAGCCTTTTGGAAAAAAAAGTTTCTCCACTGAGCAAGTATTAGGTAAATACGTTAACAAAATCTAACTAATGGAGGCGATTTCTCTTTTTTTCGGTTCAAGGACAATGGGAAAAGTTTTAAGGCTTGGGGAGCATTAGTGATTTAAGAAACGGTTTTTGGTAGGAAGAAATTGAATAAAAAAAATTAATTCTACAAATTAAACCTTAGTAAATCCCTAAAAACTTGTTAAATCATAAAATCTAAAAGTTTATGACTCTCTCTTTTAAGTTTTCATATAACAGAAAATTTTATGAACAGCTTCCTGAACTTTCATTTTAATCATAAGAAAATTGTGAAAATTGAAATTACCAATTGGCATAAATTTCTGAATAGTGTTCCTGGGGTTCTACACTATAGAGGACGACCAAAATGTTACCAAAAACGGTTCGTTAACTTTGTTACTGTCTGCCACTTTTTCTCGGAACCGAAGACAAAATCGACGCCACATAAAACAACTCGAAAAACCAGCCCCATTAAAACAGTTTTCCAACACAGTAACTACATGCGCTTCGGCTGTTTAATTAAATTTCTACTGCGTCCTGTAAAAAGGAACAGAAGGAAGCCCTTTTTGACTGGTGGCGTCGTTGTGTCCGAAAAAAGGTTCCGGAAGACTAACTTTGGACTCTTGTAGTTAGTGACTGCTATTCATCATTTCATAGTTGTAGTATCACCGTGATGAAATCCACAAAAAAATCAGACAAAATTAAAGCTTAAATATGTACTGAACAAACATTTATGCCATGACGGTTGAAAAACAATTGGTTGTTAAAGTAAAGTGCAGTCCGTCTTGCATCCATCGCCACCAATGACTGAAGTGGGTCGGATTTTCCACTTCAATAATTGTTGCTGGATCGAACTGGGAAACCGGATTCCGGAAAGCTATCAAGAGAATGCTGGCAGAAGGCGGTACTTGGTCATTGTAGAGGGGTACATGTTTTACAATTTGATAGAACCAGCATCGAGAGCGCCTTTCCAGGCCAAACCGAAGGATGTCTGGTTTTGACGAATTGAAACTGTCAAAATGTTTGATGAACGGAATCGCCTGGCTGCCGGAGTGTAGTCTCCAAGAGTAACTCGAGGTAGACAGTGATCTGAAATAGAGAAGAAAAAACAAAATTGCATTAGTCTTGTGTTCGACGTCTTTATTACGAAACATAAAAATTCTGCCTCGTATAGTAAAATAGTAAGGTTCTTAAAGTCCTCGAAAATGTTTATCAAACGATTAATTGATTCAAACAACTAAATGCATAATATTTTGAAAGAATATTCAACAGTTGAATGATCTGTTATTGGCTTATCATTTATTTTTGTCGGGAAACATAATTTTATTTTGATGAAGGATGATTTGCAATCGTTGTCCTCTGCCCCATCGTTGAACAGGATGACTTAAATGGTCAATATTTCAGCCATCTTTCGATTTTTTCCCAAAAATAATATTGGATCAAGTTAATTGGAATGTTTCCTGATGAAATAAGGCTTTTTTTTCGCGCCGTTTTACCTTTTTTATCTGACCGCATAACTAATACGCTTGATAAGATGTGATAATCAACTAAGCTATATTACAAGCCAACTTTAAAGATGATTTAAAAAAAAACTTTTTAACTTAAAAACTTTGAAAAATCCGGACATTGGGCTTCTTAACATCAATCTCAAAAACCAAAAAATATCCAGGCAAATCCGACCGAAAAAGTTACATTAAGGTTGCCAGAATTTTTTCAGCACGTATCCAGGCCGGGCAAACCGGGCTATTTTATATTAAAACCTGGCAAAATCCGAGCATTTGATTTCAAAAACTCAGAAATAACTCAACAAAAATCAAGAAAAAACATTTAAAAGTTATGAATTTTTCATCAAAACTCATCGTATTTTTGATTTCCACAAAATATTTCTTGATTATTTTTATAAAACTCGTTCGTTTTGGAGACGTTTGTTGTTTTTTTTTGTTTGATTTGCCAAATAAAATGAAAAAATCCGGGCAAAATCCGGGCATTTTTCAATTAAATCCGGGCTACCGGGCCGGGCCGGACTGTTCCCAAATTTTGTATCAAATATCCAGGCAAACCGGGATAAAACCGGGCAATCTGGCAACCTTAGGTTACACTCATTACAAATAATCCTACATTCGGTAAAAGTGAATTTTAATTAATGTATATTATGTGCATAAATCAGTCATATATTATTGAAGTTTACTACCAGAGTATGATTCTACTATATACTTTATTATCTGTGAAATGTTGCAGCTAAATATTGGTTTAATAAAGCTTTGCAGGCAAAACAGGAATATCTTCATTCAGAATAATAGTAAAGTTTTTGCAGGTAATCTATTCCAGGATATTTTATATTTTTCATAATGTTTTGATTTCAGATTTGTACGAGTCATTCAGCTATCATCATTGGTATCATCACCATCAACGTTAACATTGGACATATGGACAAAAATTAATTTCTATTACGTCGGCGACAAATCGTTTATTTTAGTACGTGCTCGACGACTTAATATTCATTTGGGAAACGGAAAATGACTATGCATCTGATAAATTATTTTTGATTTTTTCCAGTAAAAACATTACAATTGAGGCCCTCAGGATCAGAGGGGTTCAAGTGCCAAAATCATCAATTTTCAGAAAAGTATACCTAACGATTCTTCATGTTTCAATGTGCATCTGGCGAAAATCTCAGATTTTAAAATAAAATTTGAACACGTGTGAATGAAATAAAACTGCTCGAACGCGAAAAATATATGAAAAATCGACCACATTCACAACTTAGAAGCGTGTTTTCTCGAAACTATCACTTAGGCACTTGCACCACTCTGATCCCAAGCGCCTCAATTATAATCACGAGCAATGTCTAGCAGCCCCTTCAACCAGTATTCAAATATTATTAAAATAATACGAAACTATTCTCAATTATATTCATTTACCAACAATATTTATCATCAACCATACTATAATAGTAATTATAATAGAACTAAAACTCATAAACTAAATACACGTCAATATTTTATTGGATATACTAGTGTGCTGAATGAATATAATTGGTAAATTATATTTATTCAGTACTTTACTATGTCAACAATAAATGATTGAAAGTCTAATCATAATTACATGACCCATTTGGTCATGCGGCTATGATTGGGCGGGGCTTATTGACAAGGAAAGTAACCTCGGAATGTGCAGCTAGGTCTCTGTCATTCTGAAATGGGTTTCTGGAATTTCAATAGAGCTAACACCTCCAGCACCCGCAATTGAATAATTTTGATCTTATAGATTAAGATTGACTCTTTTGCATAACATACCTGCCAGCTCAGGGGGTCGTTGGATGGAACACACACACACATTATGTGCATAAATCAGTCAATTGATCTGAAACTTTCAGCGTTGTTGAGAGCATTCTTAAGGTTTAAATTGATATCATTATGTATAAATCGATCAACTTTCAAAAGGGACATAAAGTACCAATTTTGTAAACTATAGGGGTAAAAAGGGGCAAACCTGATCGCGTCCTAATATCTTTTCATCAGTACATAGTTTCTTTTAAAATATGTGTTAAATAGCCTTAAAGTACGTTTTATGGAATTTCAATGACCTTAAATTTCATGCCGTTATGACATATAAGGAAAACTTTATGCCAGGCTCTCAAAACGGCGGCTTCAATATTTTTTTGGGGATTTCGGGTCTAAATTTCCCCATTATGCATTGGATGGTTTGTATGGACGAGCCCCTTCAAAAGGGGACGTCTCCAAATTGGATCGCATTTGTACTGAAAGTTCGCATAAAAAACTTCGATGCCAAACATCAGCTCCTTAATTCACATATTTGCTGAGCCTTATGAAGGCTTATAAGATGTGCAACTATTGGAAAAAAAATCGGACAAAATTAGGTGCGACATCAAATTCGCCCAACAGTTGGGGCTTGGGTCACAGACAACCTGTTTTAAATGGTTTTTTGTCACTTTTTTCTTCAAAAATTCAATCTTTTGGATCTTGTCGACGAAACCTACATGAATACAATCGACAAAAAAAATCGAGCAAATTCAGATAAAATGACTAAAGTACAGAATAAAACCCAAATTCATGATCTTAGATGTGCAATGATTGACAAATCACCCTAATGCTACAATTTTACGTCTTATTGATTTTTTAAATTAAAGCAAGATCCATTTTTTTATTTGTGGTAGTACTTCAATATATGGAAAACTCTATATGATGATGCATATTTTATAGAAAACTAACGGATTTTTTCGAGAACAAGTCTGCTATCTTTTTTCGGGTGTCCATTAGTGTGTGTCGAATTGCAACTTTTCTCGAATTTCAAAAACCTTGTAACCTAAATATTCCCTTTTTCTTCAAAAAAAACGACGGAATTTTTGCAGATTTTTTAAAAAAGATTTAGGTAAAGCTTAGTTCTTTTAGAAATGGGACACTTTCATTTGCTAATAGCTCGTTAACTAGTTATTTGATATTGAAAATTTTGACAGCATTTTGTTGCCTGTAAAAAGTACTATCCGACCTATTTTTTTCAAAATTTAAAATTTACGCGTTTTTGAGATATGTACGATGCAAGAGAAAAAGAAAAAAATAATTTTGCACAGTTTCCTTGAAAATACGTCATTATCAAATTGATAGCTGACAAAACCGTTGATTATTCAAAGAATTACTGAGTTCTTGTGGTGGATAAGTATGCAAACACTGTCAATAATGTCCACAAAGTTCAAATCAAGCATTGGAGAGAAGCACATGATCGGCAACAACGGTTAAGGATCATAAAGGAAGTCAAGTCTCATACCAGCATTTTTAATTTTCAATAAACGAAAAATTAAGGGTAGATCGCTGAAATGTCCAAAAAAATTTTCTCCGATAAGCTGAAAGTGTTGCCTAGTGATGACTCATTGAAATCCAGCCTCAAACAACCATTTTTTGATAGTTCCAAAGCTCTTAAGCTGTAAAACCGGTACCGAAAAAAAAAACGTTCAAAAATGTGGTCAAAAATAATCAAATTTGTTCATTTCGAAACAACTGTATTTACTAAAATGCTTCCAGTTTCCAGTTTCCAGAGAAGTATTGGACCAAAAAGTATCAGAAATTGAAGAAGGAGGGTGAAGCCACCTAAAATATAGATTTTTCGAAGTGTAAGTTGGAGAAACTGATCAATACCATGACTGAAAAAAGTGTGCGCCGGCCAATGGGAGAAAGCAAGAATAAAGTAGAAATTTCTTTAACAAAAAACGGTAAATATTTTTTTTCAAATTTTTTCATGAAAGATCATAACATTACCTTATTTTTCTTCATAGAAAGTATTTCGTTCAACCGAATGGTTTTTTAGATACAGGCATTCGTAACTGTCCCATTTCTAAAAGAACTAAGCTTTACTCGGGTTCTGAAATTATGACAGCTTCACCCAATTTAAGTTAAATTTTTACAAAACCATTGCATCTGGTAACTTTTTTTGCTGATAGAAAATCTATACAGTAGTGTTCCGATTTTGTCAGCTCCCGATTTTGTCTACCCCCGATTTTGTCTATCCCCGATTTTGTCAGCATTTTATCCCGATTTTGTCAGCCTTTAAATTTAGTTAAAATTTTCTGCTTTTGAACTGAAATTTCCAGTCATTTAACACTGTATGTTTTTTTGGCGGTTGGGGTGATTGAAGGTTCATAAGTTTTCATTGATGACGAATGGAAGGAGGTTGAAACTTGACCACTTTTTGATCACATAGTTTATGGATAGCCCTTGGGATCAACCATAAACCACGTAGACTTCAGGGTGGAGGGGGGTGGATTGGTTAAAGTCTACACTCCATACAAATTTTCGAAATTTTATATGGACAAAAGTATACGAGGGAGGAAGGGGGGGGGGGGGGGTCTGAAATGACCAAAAAATGAGTCTACGTGGTTTATGAATAGTCCCTTAGGAAACTATCCACAAACCACGTGGATTTGTCGTTTTTCATGAAACATTTTTTTTTCTTTTTTAATTCAGAAAAATAAAGGACGGTTCAAAATAAAACATTTATTTTTGTAAATCATGGTGATTCTGTTGGCAACATTTAAAAAAACAATCCCGATTCGTCCGCATTATATACCATCTGATCAGTAAGCTCTCGATGAAGTATTTCCTCGTGAAAGTTCTCCAAAAAACCCTCAACACTTCCTATATCGCTCGACAACGCTTCGCACATATCTTAAGCTTGCGGATACCATAGCGCTTTTTGAAGTTATGTATCCAGTGCAGTGAAAATTTAAATGAATCTGGGACGTTGCAACTTTCAGCAAATGTTTGAGCTTTGACTATTAGCATGGTCGAAGAAACTGTTTTGTTCAGGCGTCGTTGGTTAAGAAACCAAAGAAACAAAACATCCTCCAAATTTTTATACGCACCTGTGGAAACGTATTTGAAAGTCTTACCAAGACGACACGAGATGTTGAATGCCGCACGAAGTATGGAGTCAGCATTCTTTTGAATTTTTCTGACGGTTGTTGGATGGATGTTGTACTTCTTCGCGATGTCTGCTTTCTTCGCCGCCTTGTCCTCAAGATTCCGAAGGATTTTGACTTTTTCCTTAAGGCTGAGCGAGTTTCTTTTTTTTCTCAATAGCCACTTTTTTGGAGACATATGTAAATTGTTAAAAAAAGGCATCTATTTTGAAAACCATACAATTTGAAGCACTTAGGATAGTACGAACCTTGCCCTACACAGTGCTTAGCTTTTAATGGTGACGCTTTTTAAAGTTAGTTATAACGAAGGTTCTTGATGGTGTTTCCGATATTACTGCGGAAAAATTGGTAAACGTATGTATTAGGAAACAGTTTTTTCAGATTTTTTTTGGCGGTTGGAAGCAGAAAGAGGTTGTTGAATATTGACACCTAATCATGAAGCATTTCTGTAATGTTGGCAGCAGTGAGCTGTCAACACATGCTGATAGGTTCAAGATGTATTAAGTTTAAAGTGATCTAACTTATGTGATCACCAAATTCAGCTGTTTTGCAATTGCATATCAATCCTGCAGCTACGCACCAACGGTTTTTCAAATGGCATGTACACAATCCATTGTATGAAGGTTGTTTGTAAACAATCACTTAGGGTTGAGTTCTTGAACAGGTCCTCCATTTTGCTATTTGCAAGACCTTTCATTTGACGCCTCAAGAACTCAAATCGGTCAAGCGGTCATCGAGTAACGTGTGTGACATTATTTTGTTACATACACACACATACTAGGATTGTTCGATCTTCGGGAAAAGATCGATCTCCAAGATCGATTCAGATGAACGGTTCTGGGATCGATCCATCTAAAAAATCGAAGCTTGAAGATCGATCTCCGATTAATCGATCTATTTCAAATATGCCAAAAAATACACAAAATTTCAAATTTTTATAATTCTTCAATATATGGAACGATAAAAAATTTCAACAATTTTATGTAAAGTAAACCGGAATAAGTGTTTTAAAACAACACTAATCGAAATCCAAATATCTCAGAAACGCTTTGATATTTTTTAAGTAATGTACTGACAAGAAATATTCTAGAGTTAAAGTATTTTTTGGAAAATCGCTGTTGTTTTTTAGGATAAGCAAATTCTAGCAAATTTTTTTTATCTTAATCAATCACAAACAGCTTCCTCACAAGGTTTGAAAATAATTTGCAAAATTATATTGAAATGAATTCAAAAATTCTAAAATTATTTTTCAACTGATTATGAATGCTAAATGAAAAAAAAAAACACCTCGACTAGGAATCGAACTCGAGTTTTCTGATTATCTCTCCGACATCTTACCAATAGGTAAATCGTCAGATGTAAACTAGTCAAGCTCTATAATTCAGTTGACTTCATCAAATTGAATTCGCTGTTAGATTCTACGGTAGAAAACGCTCATCGTGCCCCGATTGATGGTGATACTGCCCCTACAGTGACTGATTTTCAGATTTTGGCACAAAAATTTAAAATGCATTTTTTAACGTTTCTATATACATTTTCGTAGGTGATGGAAAAATTAGAGAAACATGAGGTATCAAAGAACGAAAGAACATAAGCCGTAAATATCATGAATTTTTCGAAAAAGATACAACGGCTCACCGGCTGGATCTGTCCATCACCTACGAAAATGTGATTATTTTCAGATATCAAGATGTACCAATCGATTTCATAACATTAGTATTGCTTTTTAATAACTTTTTTCAAGTTTCATCCAGCTAGGAAATTGACATTTTTAGTGTCTTAACAATGATGTAACTCACTTATTATAGCTGTTTACTACGGTTAAAAAAGCGTGCTCCTTAGATGGCCATAATGCACTTTTACCCTAAATGAGGAAAAAAAGATCGAAAGATCGAATCGAAAATAAACCGATCTAATCGATTTTTTCGTGGACGAAGAATCGATCCAAAAAATCGAAAATCGAAGTTGAAAAGATCGATCTTCCAAGGATCGATCCAAGATCGACCAATCCTAACACATACACACACATACCCACATAGAGACATTTTCCGATCTCGACGAATTGAGTCGAATAGTATATGACACTTGGCCCTCCGGGCCTCGGATCGAAAGTTGGTTTATCAAGCGACATGTATACCCTTCTTTGTAAGAAGGGTAAAAAATAAAAAAAAAAGGGCCAATGTCACCCCTAATCACGGTATTGACATAAAATATCAAAATAACAAGTAAACCGACAATTATCAAATCAAAATTGAAATTATTTTCAAGAAAAATTTTTTCCCCGTTTTTAACAGGTACCCTGTTTTGTCAGCCCTAAATTCAAGATGGGGCTGACAAAATCGGAACAATACTGTAGTAGATTAGAATATTTTGAGACTCTAAAATCAATTAATTTCTTGTTAAAATAATATTTCTGAAAATTGAACGGAAAATCTGTCAGTATTGCTAGTTTTTTTTTATGAAAAAAAAAAAGAATTCTTTGTGTGGGGTGTTTTAACTTTTTTCTCGCTACTCCTATCACTTTGTCGTCTTGGGCAAAGTTGTAGCTTCACACTCCGTGATTGATCGAGGCCATCAATTTTGTGCAAGGGCCAAAAAAAATGCAGCTTGGGATTAGCAATTCATTCTCAATGCACAAAACTCATGCTCTTCCTTTAAAATATGATCCATAACGACGCCGGCCACGTCCTAGTAGTCAATGAGGGATGAAGGAAGGATTGTTAGTAAGATACTTTTTAGGATCAACCATAAATCTGTTATTCCAGTTTTCTTTAAAAGCTTGTTTTGGAAAACTCTAAAACAACGATTAGTCAGTATCACCAGCTATAGAAACCGTCTATATGTCTGCGAATCTATATTCAAGTATCTCAGGAACGGTTGTGTTAGTAAGGGAGATGTATGAATCAGGAGCCATTTTCGGAAAATGGTGCGATCTTTGTTTTACCTACACCTTCTATGCTGCTAGACATTCCTGAAAAATCTCCTATTGATACCTACGGACTACGGTATGTTATTAATTTGAAAATCCAAAAACAATTATGAACACTCCAATAATTAGAAAAGCATTCATTCAAATCTCTCACAAGCTAGCTGTTTCTCTCATTAAAATCTTTTTAACATCATTGATTTTTAAAACGTCAACAATGTGAAAGAAAATGTAAAAAAACATATTTAGTTGAATTTCACATTTATAAGATTATGAAAAAGATTTTGAACATTAAAACTAGATCCATGAGAATTTAAAGAAAATAATGTCAAAATTATTTGATAAAAATAAAGATGCTAATTATTCGATTTTAAAAATACGTTTTAAAATATATCTGGATAAAATGCATCCATTATGTTTCGAAATAATTTTCTTAATTGCTATTTATTTAATATTAACAGTAAAATGACAGAAATAATATTCTGAAATGTAATCCTGACAGCTATGAATA
This sequence comes from Uranotaenia lowii, assembly GCF_029784155.1. Classification (NCBI taxonomy): domain Eukaryota; kingdom Metazoa; phylum Arthropoda; class Insecta; order Diptera; family Culicidae; genus Uranotaenia; species Uranotaenia lowii. The sequence goes on along the minus strand of NC_073692.1, from coordinate 347,777,238 downwards.
GAAAAATGTTCATGAAGGTTCTCTGTCCTCATGAATCTTTTAAGAATTTTTCACGCAAAAAGGTTACAATACTACCTAGTTTACATCCAGTTTCTGAAATTATTATTTTATTATTTGATATGCATAAATCAAGCAGTTTAATGTGGAAATGTCTAAATATATAATTTAAAGATTTACAATTGCATACAATTTCATTAGAAAAACATCCCTTGTGGAATGTTTCGTAACTTGTTTAGAATCATCTTACTGTTAAAAGAAATTTTTCGAAAACATGAGAAATCGAATCAAATGGATAGAAATCATAGAAAATACTTAGCTGAAAATCCATCGGCAGTTATCTCGAAGGTCTGTCTACACTCGTCTTGTATTGGAACTTCCAAGATAGGCTCGCAGGGCGTTGTTCCAACAATGGCTGCATCGAATCATCAGAATTTACTTTGCCATTTTTGCACAACTGTAGTTGAAAAATCACACCTTAACTTGCTCATGCCACTTTAATTATATTCACTGCAATTAATTTATAATGTCTATGCACAATTTAACGAATTTTTGGCTATTTGAACAATCATTTTGGAAAATTTGCACAGAGCACGAAAACATTGCGTCCGATGTCAAAAATTCATGGCCAACTCTCCTCTCCGAACAAATTTTCGCGTTTATTAATACGAAATTCTAAGAAACAAATGATATAGAAAAAAAAACATTCTTTCAGGTCTACTAACCGGTAGCTTTGAAATTTTTTCAGGAATGAAGAGTTCTAATTTTTTCACTGTGCAACGATGCAAAATGACCTGTCGGTGTAGTAGGTGTATCTGGGATTATGCTGACAACCGTCGGATATAATTTCGTCAAATTGGAGCATACAGCGTATGTAGCATACCACAGATGAGCTAAATATTATTCAATCGGATTGCCAAATATTGACCTTTCTATCTTCCATATTGTATTTATATAGCATTTGAAATTTAAAATACAAAGCGCCTTAAGCGTTTTCAACGTTAAAAATATGCAAAAATAATCAATAAAATGGCTCTCAAAGCCAAAGGGGTTTAAGTGGTCGATTTTAAGTTAATAATTCCAAACGATTTTCCTTATTCAGACTACAAAAGATATTGATAGAATACTTAAAGGGATTAATAATAATAAGATAAAAATCCTAAAAAAAAGATTGAAGGGTTTAACCAATGGTTCCCAGAATTTTTTCCAGGTATCCTGGCCGGACAAATCGGGCAATTTTATATAACAACCTGACAAAATCCGGGCAATTTGATATAAAAAATGACCATTATAAATCCTGGCAATATCCGGGCAAATTTTCTCAAAACCCAGGGATTACTCAACAAAAATCAAAATAAAATGAAAAAAAAAAATGTTTTTCTCCAAAGCTCATCGACGGATTTTGAGTCGTATTTTAAGCTTCCAAAAAACTTTTCATGATTATTTAATAAAGCTTGCTCAAAAAATTTCGTTTCGGAGGCGATTGTTGTTTTTTTAGTTTGATTTGCCAAATAAAGCGAATCAATCCGGGCAACCGGACTTTTCCGAAAAATTGTATTAAACATCCGAGCAAACCCGCATAAAACCGGGCAATCTGGCAACCTTAACCCCCACATGGAAATTATTTACAAATAAAATTTTCAGTTAAAGAAAGGAATTTATCGTAGTAACGTGAAAATAATTCATTCCAGGAGGTGTTTGAAAATAAGTGTTAAAAAAGTCAGAATTTTTTTTTGCCTCCAACTGTATTGAACCCGTCACACTGAGCCTAAAACTTCTCATTCTACAACACTATAAAAAGTTTACGAATTGAGACTAATTTTTTTTATTGTCAATTTCGATTTACAATTTAAAAAAACTTTTGTATTGAAATGTAAATCTTGAAAAAAAAGTTTAACTCCACATTTTAAAATGTTCAACTCCACAAAATAATTTTAATGAATTACACCAGGCCACATTTCACTTTTTTCTGAGATAAGAAATAAATTTGCTAATTGCTAATTTTGACAAATTTGTGTGCCCTGAAAGCCTGAAACTTTTGGGAATAGTTAATAATTATTTAAATTAAATCTGCACTTTTCTGAAATGACTTTGAAATATTACAAAAAAAAAACAAAAAAAAAGGTTTCTTATCAACTTTCTCCAAAACAGCAAGTAATTTTGACTTCTGCAAAAAAAAAGAAATTTACCATTTGAAAAAGTAATTCATTTCTTTTTTCATACTTCAAACTATTTGTTAAATGAAATAAAACTATTTTTTTTAATTTTTTTCAATAATGTCTGAAATATTTACTTCAAAATTTTCTAAACTGTAGAATATAACTTTATCAGGTCACTCATCGACATCATCATTATCCAAATTATATTTCTTAATTGAATAAAGCATAATAAACAAATTCAAAAACAGTTATTTATTTCACTCAAAACTGATTCATTTTAAAACTTTTAAACTTTATATCTCCCAAATCACAAAAATCTGAGAAAACTTCGAGTTCACGACGCCCAAATCCGCCATAGGCAACAAAATGCATTCTCTTGAGTTATCAATTAAATTCCATAATTTTTTTTAAGGTAAGACTTTATTGTAGAAACTTTTTCTATCCAAAATGTTAAATCTATCATTTTCATCTTTATATTTTGTTTTAATTTATGTAGAGTTTAATCACCGTAAATTAAAAAAAAAAAAGAACGTCAAGTTCGGAGAATTGAGAGATAATTAAAATGAGCAAGTAGAATTTAATTAGAAGCATTTTCATCATACTTCATAAAATTGTTCCTCATGGAAAAAAATTTCATTTTCATAATCCTGAAATGTTCTTACTAAAAGAACATAACTTTTACCGACAAGGCCGATAAATTAAATCAACATTTTATATTTATTTAAAATAAATTCACCACATTTTTTTATTTTCAAATAAGCTTACCGAATTTTATAGTCAAACCAATAAAACAAATTGAAACATTTTTTATGTAAATATTTTACTACTCTGATTTAAAGTGTTCTGAAAACATCATAGGCTTCCACAAAAATTTAAGTTTTTAATCAGAAACACTTAAATCCTAGCTTTTGTCTTTTCCAGGATCCAATATTTTATTTGACGAATACAAAATATTCATAGCTAGAAGTTTTAAACTATAACTGCGCTGGAAAAGTTATGAACGTTAAACTAATCTTTATAATTTTTAATCTTTTTTTTAATCGATCATAGTTTTTTCAATAATCTATTAAAAATTCGAAAAATGATTCGAAGGAGCAAATTTTAAGCTTTATTCGGATGTGTAATTTTAGCTCATTTAGTATTGGCATTGTGCTTTGGTAAATTGAATATGTTGTATTTTAAATATATAAAGTTATTATTGTAAATTTATTAAAATCTATTAAAAATAACTTAAGAGGGCCAGGGACCAACGTCAGAGATAAATTTCTTCATTATATTCAAATTCTTTCAGTTATCAAAATAAATGGCTACGAAAGGTTGTGTTTTAAACACAACCTTTCGTAGCCATTTATTTTGATAACTGAAAGAATTTGAATATAATGAAGAAATTTATCTCTGACGTTGGTCCCTGGCCCTCTTAAGTTATTTTTAATAGATTTTAATAAATTAAATCCAATAATCATCTATGTGTTTGGAATAAATTCTTTAAATTTCAATATGGGTATCTTTTTCCTTATCGAAAATTAACATCTCATGCTGTGAACGAATATTATATCAAACTCAAAATGATACAAAGGAATTTTCAATCAACTCTTCAATTGAAAATAAAGAAACAAAACGTAATTCAAAATGATTAATAACTAACACAATAAATTATGGTTAATTTCTGATCAGATTTTATAATTCTAATTTAATTTCTTTTCAAATCTGTTGTTATATCTTAGGTATTATTTTCTGTGCACTGATTGTTTGTTTGTTTTGTTTATTTTATAGAGGCCTTAACTGTGCACTGATTCTTATGTCCAAAGTTTTTAATTCTGGTTTTATCCAAAATTTCAATTCGCATTCTACAATAAGGATAATCTTTTTGATTAATTTATTTATAACTTACCAAAACTAACATTGATTTGGAATTTTGAATAAAATTTAATTTAATTTAAATCGAATTAGTATAATTTACTATTCTTTCTAATTTGTATGAGTAAGTAAATGGTTTAAAAATATTTTCCTTATTTATTGTTGAATTTTGGTATTGTTATAATGTCTAGCGAAAATTGAATTTCGAAACATTCTCCGCTAGAGCTAAACTTGTGCAAGTATCTTTTGATGATTGATTCAATCAAGATCAAACTAATCACCATTCAGGTTTTAAGAAAGTTGAAATATAAAGACCAGATGGAATCCGTGTTTTATATTATCATCTTTCCATTCTAGACCGTAATCTTTAATCATCGGTGTACTTTCAGCTGCTAGAGAGTCAGCCGAGCAGACCATTTTGTTATCTCGGTCACCCGTGGTAATTTCGTTACTTACAGTGAAGCCAAAAAACATTCAATGACGGGGCAGATTATCCACTCATCCGGCAATTGTACTTATCATATATTCAGCACCCATACAATTTTGTCTTCACAACCGAAAAAAAACAGTCTCATTGCTTCAGATTGATGGACTAAAATACTCAAGCAAACGATGACGGCCTAAGGTAATCGTCTTCTTCAGAGCCTCTTGAGACATAATCAAATCAAGTGTAGGTAGGACAGATATTTTCCTGGGATGATGGCTGTTTCTTGGATCCCATTGAATGGTTTGTCGAAAACAAAATGACAATAATGAGCTTGACGATAATGTAAGTACACATGATGTTATTTCAAGTACCTACTAATAAAAAAATCAATGCAACTGAGCAATATTCAAGCAATAAAGCACAGTTTTGACGGTCGCCATACAGAAGTAAAAATAAGTAGATATTTGGCTTTAAATCTGTTTTATTCCGTAGACCAATTTTAATTTGTTTTTTTTTTTATGAAATTTTTTGACAATTGATATGTTGCTTTCGATTCCAGAAAAAAAGTAAGGTACAACCCCGATAGGACTGATATTTTCCAACAAGAAAGTACCAAGTGACAAGAAATTTGAAAGTTCTCAATTCAGGAGTATTCAATTTAAAAGGTATCAGATGTGTGCTCAATTTAAACTGTTGCTAGTTTACTTAAAAGTGCAAGAAAAAATGTCAGAACTCTGAAGGGAAAAACTATCAAAAAACAATGATGTTATATAGTGAAGTTTTCTCAGATAAAAAAAAACGCTTCACGCCATGCTCCGGATCCATAAAATTTCGCTTTGAAACGGGCGAAGAATGAAACCAACTCCTGCACTTTGCTGCAGAATTCTATTGCGCCAGTTGCAAGTTGTAAGTTGTAACAGTAGCAGCAAGAAAAAAAAACGAGAGAGCATCCGTTCATGTAAGCTGAGATACGTGTGCAAAACCCCACGGCAGCAGCCTGAAGCCGGAGGAAAATCCGTCGTTGATCCACTTTCTTCCAACCAAATGGCTCCTCTGTCACAAGTCATAAACTTCAGTCTCATCTTCCGAAGGGTTTTTCCGTTTTCCGTTCCTTTCTTCTGGCTGTGTGTGCTGGCGTCTCGCATTTCCGTCGTTTGGGGGCTTGAGGGCTGATGTTCCAGATAATATTACAAAATTCTGAAGTTTAAAATTTGCTACTCTTTCTTCCGTTTTTTAAGCATTTGTGCTCACTCTTCTGTGCAAGTGCAAGTTTTGTTTTATTACAGATGATGTAACATCCGGTTAAAATTATGATTTTGTCTTTAGCTGTGTGTGCACTTTTGCGTTGAGTAAATCACACTATCAGTCGCAGAGAATATTTTGCAAATGTGTTTGTTTCAAAAGTCGGGGAAAACGGGGAAAAACCTTGGAAGAAAACTAAGCTGACTCTTGTCCCAGTTAAGTGTTTCATGGTAAAATGATGGAACCCTCGCAAAAACAGAAACAGCATTTCCAGAGCTGCTTGGGCAAGGAACTTCTCCCACCCTCGACTTTCTTTGGGGATGAAGGTAAAACTTTCAGCCCGAAGTGTCGTGACAAGGCTAAAATCTTTTGTCACGATGAGATGTGGAATGATAGCTCGAACATTGGTTGGACAGATTTGTTTCGGGTTATACCTACATCTTTTCAAGAAAAAAAAATCAGGGGTAAATTTCCTAAGTAATTAAATTTTTAACACTGCAACTCAGCTTCGTTTAAAAATTTCTAAATTTAGAGCAGGTACAGCCTTGCGCATTTTTCAGATAATATCCAAACAAGAGAATGAAAAAGGCTCGAAAGCTTTTGGGAAACAATATAAAAATTAACAAGAAAACAACGTTCATTAATTTTTCAAATCGATCCAGCTCCAGGCATTCTCAAAATTTCCAAAATCACAAGCACTTAGTAACTTGAAACCGAGCCCTTGCCAAGCACGAATCGACGATGATACGCGCTGTCATTGCAAAATTGGTTCTGTCTGGCGTTTGGCAGCAGCGCCGCGCCACCGTTCAAGTAGATTAATGAAAGTAATTATAAACTTTGCGCCCAAGAGCTGGGCGAGCTTTCTTGTTAAATTGATGCCGCCGAGGAGATGTAATCAAACGTGTTATTGACAACCGCGTACGCGTGGTCCCGTTCTCTAATCAATGATCATTAATAATGCATGAAAAACAACGAAAAAAAACAAGCGCCGCTTAATGGAAACAAACAAACCCGTCATCATTCTCAATTATGTTTTTTTGTTACGGCAATTATTGTATAACGCCAGTTATTCGGGCTATCAGTAAACATATTCAACAATTAAAACTTTATTGATCATTAACAGACTCTTGTTAATATTTGAGAATATTAATTTGATAAGAAAAATAGAGTGAGAATTTTCAAACAACTTAATTTATCAAAATTAAAGAAAGGAAGAGCTTATGCGGCCTGGAGATATTTAATTTTTAACGGAGCCGTTTTTGCTGTTTTACTGTCTTGTCATAACAGAGAAAGAACATAAAGTGGTTTACGGCAAATATCGTCAAGGTGACATCGTCGGAGAACACGAGTCCTTCCTATAAACTAAAGTTGCCAAAAAAAAATTCAGTTGGAAGTTGGATAAAAATCCAGGAAAAAAGCAAGAAAAAAAATTTGTTTCATCAAAACTTATCAGCAGATTTCAAATCTTATTTTAGGCTTCCAAAAAAGCCTTCCACGATTATTCTAATAAAACTTGCACCAAAGTTTTCATTTAAGACGCATAAATATACAAAAAATAACAACATTCATTGTTTTTTTGTTCGATTTGCAAAAGTTGAATAAACCCGGGCAAAAGTTTGGGATCAACTCCTCAAAAATATGAAAATTTTAATTGGCCATATCTCAGCCATTTTATTTATGACATATTGGAATTCTTTTGAACTCATTCAAGAGATCGTAAGCAAAACCTTCTTTGTATGTTTTTTGAAAAAAAAAAAATAAAAAATCACGCGTATCTCTGTTATCAATCAACGTATTGTGTATCTGGTCAGCTGATCTGGAAGCTAATGAATTGAATATGCTTGATGGACATTTAGTTGAACTATTTTTGAAGAATAACTTTATCAAGCTTGATCTTTTCTGATGATTTGTTCCAAAAAGTCCGACAGTTATAAAAAATATGCATTGTTTTAACCATAGCTCAGTTGTCTTACAAGTTATTGCAGTTCAGTTGGACTCATTTGAAAGCTTATGACCTGCACTTACTTATGATATAGTTATTGAAAGTAAAAATCTTAAAATAATATGAATTATGTTATCACAACTTCAGGGCCAGATTAAGCCATCGGGGGGCCCGGGGCAACTTTCCTCGGGGGTGGCCTCTGATTCATTTTTTTTAAATTCTATTCCAGAGAATACAAAACATTTTAAACATGTAAAAGAACTGGAGATGAGTTCAGTATACTGTCTTCAAATAGCCATGTTGTCTGCGTAGAAGATAATTTCAGGTACCTTCAAATAAAAATAGTTAATTAATCACGTGCAAACATTGCGGAAGAGTTTAGAAATTTCTAAAAAAATAAAGCTCTGATTGGAGCTGCCAAATGCAAAAGTAAATTCTCAATTTTTTAAATACCCTTATCCCCTACCAGGGCCGTAGGAAGAACCGACTCATGGGGGGGGGTTTGGTGACTGATTTTTACCTATGATTCTTTGCCCAACAATGCACGAATACACACTTTTAAGTACTTTGACATTTAACGTTATCGTATTAAATCGTAACTTTAGAAAATTGGTCCTAAACCTCAAATGTGAGCTTAATTTGCTTTCATTGATGGTTAAAATCTTTGATTTTTTTTAAGAGTCTGATAGATCAAACTTAGTTGATTTGGACATAAAATAAGCTTTTTCAAGAGAGCTTAATTTCTTTTTAAAAAAACACTCATTCTATATCCAAATCAAACAAGCCCAATCTTCCAAACTATTTTTTTTTTTCAATTTAAAGATTTTAACCTTTGATGAAAATAATACAAATTTTCAAAAAAGGGAAGAAATAAAAATCATCAGATTTTGGGACCAAATTTTCTTGATGCAAATTTGAACCAAATTCATGATAATAGTATGAAATTTGGCTTAAAAAACTGCAATAATAACACATTGCAAACCAAATACGAAATATTTCGTTTTTTCGCTAGCCGCATTAAAAAACATAATTCAAATATTATGAATCTAAAAATTAAACCTCATTCTACAAAATGTAACACAACACTAACCGTTACTCAAATATTTATATTAAATTTGCAGAATTGTGTCTATTAGTTTCTGAAACATTAAATGACAAATTTTGGTGTCCTTAATGTGTTGATAATCACAATACATTGGAAAAATATAGAATTTTGTGCAGATTTATTCAGTGAAGATTTTTCTTGAAAAGTTTATTTTTCATAAAGAATCAATTTCATAATGAAAATCCTGTGGATGAATTTGTTTTTTTTTGCGTATTAAACAAAGAATTCAAATTTAACCTTATATTTGTTACTAGCTGACCCGTTGTGCTTTGCTACACCTTCCGGAAATAAATGTAATTAATAAAAAAAATTCAAATTTAGATTTTAGAGAGCATTTTTTTAAATCAAACCTCATCATACTTCAGAACCAACAACTTTGAAATGAGAGCTGCAGCTGCAGTTCTGAATTGCAATTCAAAGATGGTATACTGAAACTTGATCTCTAAACTCGTTTTTCAAGATCTGAAATTTGTACTCTGTACCCAAAAAAACCTTTTTAAATATGATCCCTTCTTTGAAAAGCTCTTCATCTTAAATTTACATGGGAGCTCTCCCATCTTTTTCAATTTGGCCCCCGCTGCTCGAAGAAGGTAGGCAAATTTAACCGGCTCGATACCCAAACAGCACTTATCATGGTTATGAAAAATATATTAAATTAGTTATGTATCAAATACAGTGCAAATTTCTTTTTTTTAAATAAATTTACTACGGTAAACATCTAAATATTTAAAAAAAATATCAGTTGCATCACTAAATACGATCTCAGCGTTTTTTTTTAATTTTTTCTTGAAAGTCAAATATTCAAAAATGTAGGCAAAAACAAATTTCTAAGTTTACATTTGTCCTGTATATTGGGGCAAGTGTCAATGCAAAGCTTATTTACAGATGCGTCAGAGTAATGGCTTTGAAATCGAATGCTGTTCAAAGGGAATGACCTTCATTTACAAAGACATTTAAGAATTTTCAATATCCGCCTCAGTTTCAACATTCGGAATACCCCTTTTGGTCTTGCCAACAGATTGAATCATTTTGAAGATGAATTTCTTAAAAGTTCGACGTTTGCCCTTGCCCCACCGTGTAAGTTGACAGAAGGGAATATTGCTTTTAACACTTTAAGGGTAAACTAAAAATTTCTCTTGAAAATTTTGCGTCCAGTTGAATATCAGTTCTAAAGTCTCGCTTATGCAGCCATGTAACACAAAAACACTTGTCATGTTAAGCACGTACTTGAATTGGTATGTAAGCAAAAAGTACGATGTTTTTTTCAGAAATATTTAAAATAAAAAGCTCCCATTTTCATTTCTAAGTTCGTTTCAGTTGTGTATTTGGGCCGAAGTAACAATTTCTAGAAGAAAACATAATTTTTAATTTTTTTTAACAGAAAAAGTTGAACGTTTGAACATGTTCTAATGTTCCTTGAATGAAAAGTCGAATGCTACCTACATTAACACGAACTAAATATGGAAGTATTTTTGCAAATCTTTCAATTGGTTTTGATTCGATTGATAAAATACCAATCCGTGTCACATCTAGGCGTCATTTATTATTACGTGCTGTGTACAAATCAAATAAGCAAGAAAAAACACATCTAGGTTGCATATCGCCCCACGTGTTTGAGAAACAGGCGCCTTATTGTTAAATTTTCCAGCAATCAATGAACAGTGTGCTTTGGTTACTATCCTCTTGCGACAACGTTTGCTCGCCCATGGAGACGAAAACCAAACCCCTCAAAGAAAATATGCTTGGTTAAGAAATACGCGCCAAAATATTCCTACTGATCAGTATGCTATGCCTGGGTTACTCTCCTTTTGCGACGTTGGCCCGCGACGCCTCGACCATAGAGACGAAAAACAAACCGCCCAAAGGAAAAAAAATCTTAAGAAAATGGATGTCATGACTTTAATTTGTTTCGAAAAACTACAAATTTTGTATGGAAGCCTCTCCTTCCTTAAGTCGGATGGAGTTTTGACTATTACAGAAACCATCCCCGGCCTCAAAAACCCTCAGATGCCAGTTTTGACGATGATCGGTTCAGTAGTTTCCGAGTCTATAGGGAACAGACAGACAGACAAACATTCATTTTTATATATATAGATTTTCAGCTGAATTGTGTTTAGAAACTAATTTTGTTTAAGAAATTGGAATCTGGAAATTGAATTGACAAGCAATCTTAATACATTAAAGATTGCGAAGAAATCTTTCTAGTAACGGCAAATGTTTTGTTCAATTTTGTCGAATAAAGTTTAGCACTCAAATTCAGCGCTTTCGAGTTATACTTCGAAATGTAGCACACTGTTGGTAAGCGAAATTCAAAAATTGCGCTTCAAAGTTGTTTCCAAATTTCCATACGATTTATGAATGTAAAAAAATATGTTTAGCGAATCTTATTCAAGATCAGAATTTTATGAGCCAAGTTATAGAGCCCTCATTCATGGATTCTATTAGTTAAATTGTGTATTTCAGGTTAAATCTAAATTCACTATTTAAATTATTTATTTTTGTGTATCAGAATAAAAAAATAAATTTACAACGATCTGAATCTTACTTTTCAATTTTTGATTGCCATTTCAAAGGTTTAATTTTTTGAATTTTGTGTAAGAATTAAGTTCAAGAAATTCTAACTTGAATATAAAAAATCTCTTTTCTCATATTCGGAAAACTATTATCACAATATAGAAAATGCAAATGATATCGAAAAACATGATTAAAATTTGATATAAAATATAAAACCGAATTTGAACCAGGATTTCATAGCAGCTTTTCATTTCTAATTTCATATGATTATCCGACTGGAAATCAACAATTCTAAACAGGATACAGAATCCTAAATACGAAAATAGGAATAAAATTATGATTATGGGATGTATGGTATCAGAACCTCCGAAATGGGTTTAATTTAACTCGAAATTTAATATTCAGACCTGAATTTTGATGACAAAGTGAGAAAATTTTGAAAAAGTGTAGCAGAATTTTGGACTTGAGGTTGGGTTTTTGAGGCTTTGGCATTAGTTTTTAGTCTAGATTTTTACTCTTGATTAACCTTACTCTATTAATTTTATTTGATTCTGAATTTTTAATTTTGAGTGTAGAGTAGAATATCTCGCTGGCTGTTTTGGATCCTTATGGGGGGGGTTTAACCCCCAAAACCCCCCCCGTTCCTACGGCCATGTCCCCTACTAACATTCTCTGATTTAGAAAAATGACCGGAAAGAAATTTTATATTATTTTCATTTCATCATTGATTGTCTGGTTTATACTTCATGGAAAAATATATACCTTATGACAATTGGGAAGTATCATGAAGATTTGGAACACAGAATACAAAATTCAAAAAAATAAACAAATTAATTAAATTCAAATTCCATAGAGATACAGATACAAGAATTTCAGAATTCAAGATCAGGTTATATTAAGAACCACAATTCAGTGTCTCAAATATAAATCATAATTTCAAAAGTTTTGAAAAACAAAATAAAAATAAAATTTAATAAAAAAAGATTCAAAGCTACAATCAAAGCCAAAACAGCAATTGCACCAAATGTAAATTTCAATTTTTTTTTGTAGAGAAACGAATCCAACTGTGTTAGATGAAATTTCAGGGACTAGATAAGAGAAAATCGATATTGAAAAACATGCGAAAAAAATTCGACTTGTCTTCCGATAGGACTTGAACCCACATCTTGCACCTCTCCGGGGCACATGTATTAACATTCTACTACAGGAGACCAACCTGGCGTATGAATATTATACTGGTTGAGTGTCGATGTCTATCGGAATGAAGGGAATAGTTCTCCCATGTGATCATAATCATTTTCCTTGGTCTATTTCTATTCCCATCTTTTCATCTTACGGTAGTTGGAATCAAGTTTGGACATTTTTAAGCACGGCAAGATTTGCATTGCCTTCTCATATCCTGCACAGGTTGTCAGTTATGATGAGAAATGATGCGTTTGCCGTATTTGGATATCCAGCCAATTTCGGTGTTTGGCACCGCCTTATATCTATTTTTAAACTGCGACCCAGAGATGGGTCTTGACTCAAACATTCAGTCAGCGAAACTTTTTTTGAAGAGAAACGAATCCAACTGTGTTAGATGAAATTTCAGGGAAATTTCAATTTTATACCTTTGAACACAAAAAACCATTTTCATAAGATGATTATGAATATGATTCTCATCAGATAAAAAAATTGTTATCAAATTGTTTTTCTAAATATGACAAAAGTTTAATTAGATGCCCTCAAAACCAATGAGATACAAGTGCAAAAATGATCGATGAAAAAAAAAATCATAATAGAGATTGAATGTTTTAAACACAGAATCAGTTCTCATTGAAAAAGGTCAGATAAGGAATCCAAATGAATTTAGTACCTTAAATAATCCTGAGTTATATAAATTCATTAAAACCTTGAAATTGAACTTCAGTAACTAAAGAAAATCTCAATAAATTGAATATGTATAAGGATAATATTAAAAACATATAAATATTCATGTTAAGAGAATCTCTTAATGATTTTTTATGATTTGAGAATGATCATTTGGAAAATTATATGCTGAATTCAGGATAATTACTTCCGTAGGTGATGACATTTTGGTTAAATCAGTTGAAAATGTTCCAATACAAACTTCGAGTCTAAGACAGAATTAGGGATGTAATATTAATAAAAAAAAACTCTAAACAGTCGACTAGTTCAATTTAAGCAACTGCCGTTTTTTTTAAAGATTTTAAATATGGATCAGACTCGAATGACTACCCAAGGTTAAGAGGTCTTTAATAAATATTATTATTATTATGTAAAAAAAGGGAGGGGAAAGGGTTTAGAATTTATAAGCCAACGGATAATGATTGAAAAGTTATAATATTACCCGGTATTAACCGGGATACTGCCCGAGCAAAATTCTGAAATGTTTATCATAAAGCTTTCCTGTTCTCTCTTGGCTTTGTGAGCCAGTTTTGGCGAAATTAGCTGCTAGTTTAGTGCAGTAGCCATTACTTGGAAGTTAACGTAATAATAAACATTTTTATTGTGCAAGACGTTTGTATGGAATGAAAATTTGGAGATGATTTTCTTTATTTTTCCTGTTCTGAACAGAATATTCTAACTGACAAGATGAGATTAAAAAAAATGAAAATTTGAGGTGTTTTGCCTCATATTCTTTCTAATTTTTTTTTTCGAATTCGGGTTACATTATTTTTGTTCAAATTTTAGGTTGAAAATTTTGAAATTCAATACCAAGATTTTGATATTTTCAGCCCGAAAAATGCGGGAGAACTGCTTACTCTAGGGGGCCCCTTAACTTATGTAAGAGAAAAATTATTCTAGATATTATTTCACGGGGGCCCCTTTAGTTGTTATATACAAAGTTCTCATTCCGATTTTCTAATTTTGATTCTTTTTCATACATTTGTAGAAATTCAAGTAGTATGATTAAACTAATGTTAAAACTTTTTTTTTGCCCTCGGGGGGGCTCTCCTGAGCCGGGGGCCCGGGGCAATTGCCCCTTTTGCCCCCCTTTTAATTCGGCCTTGCACAACTTCATACTTACTTAAAAACTAATATTCCAATTTAAATTAACGTTCTGGTGATATATTTTTTAAACTAAGCTTGCAAATAAATCAATCCGATCTGCAATAACTTGTAAAAAAACATTCTAACGGATTCTATTTTCGCTAAAAATTCACGTCTAAAAAGCAATGCGTAAAAACTACTCATTGCGTGTTAGATGAAAATTTTTGGCCAAAATACAATTTTCAAAACGCAATAACTTGTTGTTTTAAGTTCAATCAGGTTGCAGTCTTCCAGTGAAATATTTGTCTCGATTTAGGCTTTAAGAAAAATAATCATAAAAAGTAATCGGCTTGTGAAGAAAAAAGTTATTAAGAAAAAAAACCAGTATATTTTATTCCTCCAGAACGAAATATCTTAAAATCCTTTTCACGTATGAGACTCAAGTTACTCCTCCCCATGGTCAGATCGTTCTGAAATTTGGCATGTGACCTTCTGGTAAGCTAATAGTTAATTTTGAGCGAGTGAGATTTACCATGTTTACTTATTCCTATACCATGATAAGTACACCACGGTTTGTTAAATTATTCAAAAATGCAAAAATTATTTTTTTGGTAAAGTAACCATAACTTCTTCAATTTTAATTCGATTTTGATAAATAATCATCAATCAAATCTTTGTTTTTAATTGATATAAAGCACAAAAGAAAATAAGATTTTTTCGAGTCTTAAACATTCGCTGAATCAAAATGCGTTTTTTTTAATTTTTTTCTTTCATAAAGTCAAAACTATCGATCATGCGCAAAAAAAAAGTTCAGATGATCGATAGCAAATTTATTTAACTTTAATATGCAAAAAACGGGATTTTGAATTAATGTTATGCAGTTGGAGATATTTGAATTCGAGTACAAATACATTTTTTATACTTTAAAAATTTCATATTTGGAGCATAACTCAAAAACTGTTTCACTGAGATTTTTTTGAATTTCATTTTCGGAATCAGCGCCCAATTTCACATAAAAAATATAGGTCAACCGATCAAGTTCACGATTTTTTTTAAATCTTGTAAACTAGTGATAAGTAATGATCTCGACTAAGAACTAAAGTCAAAACCTCGAAATCCTATTCCAGGTCTTCAATTCTATTACAATTTTTTTCAAAAAAAAAAATCTAACTTGTTAATAGAAATAGAGTTCCGAATATCGAATTTCAATAAGATAAGACTAAGGTTGTCCAGATGTTGCCCGATTTTGTTCACATGATTTGAAAAATCGAAGGAAAATTTGAATTGACTCATTTAAAATATAAGCATGTATTTTGCATGTAACTTTTTCAAGCAAATTTCATTTAAATTAACATGAACGATATTTTAGACACTTAAAATTTGATTAAAAATTGACTGATGTGTTTTGATATAAAAAAAAGGTTTTTAAGTGCTTTTCTTCATGGTTTTTAATAAATAATTATAGTTTTGGCGGATATTGAGGAAATAACTCGAAATTGCAAGGCCAAAAAAAAAAGCTGGAAATATGTGATAAGGTTAAGTTAGAATAATCCTTGAATTTGTGAATCCAAATTGGCTTATCAACATCAAGTTTCGGATTTTTATTTCAGTTTTTTTTTCCACAAACGAAACTTATTTTTCCGGAAGGTGAAAAAAAAATTAAAATTACAACTATTACATCAATTCAAATATTAATTTTTTAAAGAATTGCAACTTAAGAAAGTTTCATAAAGCTCATCCAGAATTGAAAAACCCGAAACAGTATATATGGATTAATTTTGAAGATTTCGTTCTTGAGAAATATATTTTTTTTTAATATTCACAGGATTCTAATTATAAAATAAATTTAATTGAATTGAATTTTTAATAGTCAAAGAACTTGTACTTTATCCTCTAGCGAAAATAAAGATGAAAATATATTTTATTTGGTTTTCATTTTGCAAATTAAACACATACACCGTCTTTGACGATTAAGGCTTTATAAACTGAATAACTTATTCAAAACTGCTAAGTTATTCAACAAAATTATAAATATTAATCTAGTTTAAAAGTGTAGAAAATGAATCTAATTTGAACAGCAAACAAAATCTTTTACTTATTTTTCTAAATATTTTGTGGTTGAAAAGAATTAGGTTACTATTTGCTAATTTCAGAAGATACAAACAAACGTTCTCTAAAGTATAACCTTGAAAATCTATTATTTATTATTTCCATCAAAAATTGCATATTTAGGATTAGGATTTAAAATAAATACTGGACAATGAGATGATAAAGTAAAATAACTCAAAGCTGAATAAATGTACATAACCTACACATTTTTTAAACTCTTAAGTATGAATTAATCAAGCAAAACTGATATAAGTAAACCTATATATGACGCTCATTAGACCGGTTGTTCTCTACGGGCACGAGACGGCGGCGTACAGGAGAACGGAGTATGAAGGCGAAGAATGGACCACGAGCTCGCGCGACTCTACGGCGAACCCAGTATCCAGAAGGTGGTGAAAGCTGGCCGGATACGCTGGGCGGGACATGTTGCGAGAATGCCGGACGACTGTCCTGCAAAACAGGTGTTCGCTACGAATCCGGTAGGAACAAGACGAGCGGGGGCGCAACGAGCGAGGTGGTTAGACCAAGTGGAGCGTGATCTGGCGAACGTGGGGTGCCGAGGAATTGGAGAACGGTTGCCATGGACCGAGTAAATTTTAGGAATTATGTTCGTCAAGTTATGTCGTGAGACGGAATACTATGTAAATAAAATAAATGATATGAGAAAAATTTGTCATCAAAGCCCCCTCCCAATGAGCCGGTTTTTCCTACGGCCCTGGTGCCGTCATTGACATGGTGGCAAGTGAACTATCATTTTCCAATTCTCATTTTTCCCGTTTGAGATTTTATGATTTTCTAGGATTTAAAATACACAAATAAATATGTTAATCAGGTTTATTTTTACCAAAAGAATAGTTTTTTTGTTGAGATTTCTACCGAAAATGAATTTCGTACTTGCAAGTTGAATGCGGAAAAGTAAGAAAATAATTCATGTTATTCTGACTTCAACTTAAACCTTCGAACGATGAAATCCAGATTGAATAACTGATCCCTAAATAAAAATTTATTTTTAATTATGCATTCATAATTCAAATTAGGGTTTAAATTAGCTTAGCTCCGGAATAAGCGATCAAGTTTGGTGGTCATTGCCACTTATTGATATTTTAATATTTTTTTGCAATTTCTAGAACAGATTCTTCTGAACTTTATTCTTGCTAAGATTCTGAAATGTTATTTCGATTCTCATCACAAATAGATGCTGGATTCTGCATCTGTTTACCTAAATTCTGGAATAATTATCAAAATACTGGGTCTGAATTTTCAGTGCGAGCTCAAGTATGTGTATCTTTTGTAGAAATTTTCTTTTTGAATTCTGATTTTTGTGAAATTCTAAATGTATATAATTCCGAAATTTCGAGAGCGATTACGTAACTCAATCAATTATTATCATTAACTTATACCAATTTTTATCTAATAAAAATGCGATTACTGGATTCCAAATCATGGCCACTCAATTTCAAGTTTTTTGTTTCCCGATAATCTTCAGAATTCATGATTTTCAAAGGTATGAAACTGAGCTTAATTAAAAGCAAATATTTCCGGAAAAAGATAAGTTCGTCGAGGTTTTTCCTATTGTTAGCATTTAGATTTTTCATTTTTAACCTTGTGTTTGGATAGTTTTTGATAATTGTCAGTATGTTTAGTACACATAGGATAAGGTTGCCAGAATTTTATCAGTATGCATCTGGGCCGGACAAATCCGGGCAGTTTTTTATAATAACCTTGCAAAATCCGGGCATTTGATTTCAACATTTACGACCAAAATTTCGGAAAAATTTTGCCAAAACCCAGAAATCACTCATCATAAATAAAGCAAATAAATTGAAAAAAAATTTCATTAAAAATTTTCGACATTATATTTTTTGCTTCCAAAAAACCACAAAAAAAAAATAACGACACACCTAGTTTTTTTTTATTTGCCAAATAAAGCGAACAAATCCGGGCGAATTTCGAGCTTTTTCAATCAAATCCGGGCATTCGGGCTGAGTCGGACTGTTCCCAAATTTTGTATTGAATATCCGGGCAAACTGGCAACCTTTATATTGAGGGAAATTGTCTATTACCGGATTCTTAACAATAACGTTTTTTAGCAATAACTTCAAAAATTTATTTTTGTCAATATTGATTTGAGAGTTTGAAAAAAAAATTACAGCACATTTCTGTGGTAAGAAAAATCATTTTTAGTTAGTTTCCACTTCCAAAAGTGTTGTGTACGGTCGGACACTACGAATTAATCCCCCAAAGTTGTCACCAATGGCTATGTGCCGTAGCGAAATGACTCAATTTACTTGCACAGATATTGTGAGTACGGGTTTCTGAATACTGAACTTTCTATGAAACCTTTCATAAAAGTTTGTTTGACCAACCGGCCAGAATGATACATTTGTTCCGAAAAAAAAAACTAGAGAAAAATTGTCTATGACAGGACAGCAAAACTTAAAGTTTCTCAGATTACCAACATATTTTAGTTTTTGAATCCATATCTTCTGCTAACCGTTTGAGAGTGCTATAGAGAAGAAAAAATGAAAGTTTCAAGTTGAAATCATGTTTCATTTTGAATATTTGCTGGCGTCCGGCCATAGACAAGTTCCCCCAGCACGATTTAGCTAAATGTAGCAGAAAAAATGATGTTAAAGATCACCATCATCAAAACTTCAACTAAATCAAAACTGTAGTTATATTTTCATCTCGTGTGGATTAAGAAAAATGAATTGAGTAGTATCCTTAGTCAAATAGCTAATTAATGCTGTGAACAGTGAGTTTATTTTTTCATCCATGGCGACCGTCAAAAATTCAGTCAAAGAGTTCATTGAATTCCTCAAATAAAATGCTAGTGCAAAAATTGAAGTTGATGCTCTCGTATTACGTAGAAGTATTTTTCTAACATCAGAAATTTTGTTGATATCTAAATTCAACAAATAATCAAAACCTTTCCATTAAAATGACTTCTTAAAAATAGAAAACATCCAAACAAAATTTATCACCGTCACCGTCACCATCATATTTACTGTTTTCACCGTTATAAAAACTTTAAACAAGTTGCAGCTAATTACCGTTTGATAAACTAATCTAAACCGGGATGCTTGTTTTTCTTGAAAGACACACATACACCCACAATTATGAACTCTCCGATACCGGTCAATAAAATGCGAAGCTGTCCGTTGACGCGTCATTGATTTCAAATAATTAACTCCCACTCATTTATTCCGTTTATTGTATCATTTTTCTTCCTATCGAAAAAAAAAAATTGCAGAAGAAGTAGGGACATAATGAGAGAGAAACAAAAATGAAATTAAATGTTTCTGTTACTCAGCTATTGAGCCTAACCGATAATGCAACGATAATGTTATTGTTCATTTGTTTGGAAAGCAATTTTCTCCATCGCTGCTCCTGTCACTTGTTTCGTTCCGAGAAAAACTAAAATAGATACGAAAACACTTTCTTCGGTCGGGCTTATAGGTTGAAGAATGGGACAGATGAAAGCCTTTCGTTTAGAAAAGTAGTTTTTTTCTTGGGCAACGACAAGAAAAATTTTAACGGCTGCGTTTGTTTTTGGTGCAAGTTTTAAGTTAATGATTTCAATTCTAAATGTTGACCATCAACGCAGACTCTTAATAAAATGAGGACCAAATACGAAATATCTCTTTTTACGAATGTGCTACACACAGATGCATAGCTCAACTTTTTTTTTATTTAATCAGGATAGTATGTTCTACAAAATTTAACACAACACTTTAGGCACCCCAAAGATTCTTAATTTGGAGAATTTGAATAATTGGATTTTGAGATATAAATACAGATTATCGGCGTTTTTCGGCTACGTTCTATTCGCAATCTTAAAGTGGTAATAGACTGCGTCGATTTGGGGTTATTTTTCAATTTCTTCAACCCTGCGGTTCAAAAAGCTTCTCTGGGCTCAAAACTCATCATTTTTAAGTAAATTAACATGAGTAAATATGATCTTTGAGGTTTGCATGGGTAAATTGAATATTTTGTACTGAAAAAACAACATCATTTTTGTTTCTGCAAAAAATCACGAATGAGTATTGAACCAAAACGAAGCTCTTAAGAACCCAGGGTTTGAGAAATTCAAAAATGACCCCAAATCGACTCAGTCTAATGTTAACCAAAATCCTCGATAATTAGTTTCAAATCCCTCTAGGAACGATCTTCAGGTATAAAGCGTTTCCAAACGGTTATAAACACTTAGTTTCGAAGCATGAATAGCAATAAAAACTTCACTAATTTATTCAGTCAACCGTGAACCCTTAAAAGTTATTCTTTTTTTTCTCTCAACAACCCCATCTCTGCCATACATCATGATTGTTTTGTGGCAGCTAATTTACTGTGCCGTCGGCTAATATTGCTTTGAATATTTATTTATTGTAAGTCAGACAAATTTATTCATGAAACGGTTAACTAAAGGCTTCGTCAAGCCGTCTCCGGCAGGGCATGAGTAGCATTGCTACTAGAGTCAGGGAGGAAGCTTCTCTCGGCGGAAGCAAAGTGCCAAAAACTTTCTTTCGAGTGCTACTCGAACATCAACTACTCTGAACGAAGTCGCTGCCTGGCCCTGAGGGTTGGGTGTCGCCATTTTCCTTCATCATTTCTATTCCCTGCAGGCAAGCCGACATAAATAATTTCAACTTTGTGAGTTTTCATTGTTTTACTAGAAAACGGCGGCCGTGGAGGCTCCCGAACTCTCCACATTTAACCCGGTTTCGGGAAAAACTTATTCCCTCCACTGCGGCTGTTGTCTCGCATTCTCCAAAAGAAGTTAGTTTATGAACTGTCCCAAGCAAGGAGACAGAAAGAGGACTACCGGCCGCCCGGTTTAGAATGAATTTGACTAATTCACATCGCTGAAAGGGTTTCAATGACACAATGGCATCCTTCCGGTTTGTGTAATATGACCCTAGCATTCCCGGGATGGGAATGTTTTTTTTTTTCGAGAAGCGACTAAACTAGGTTGCGAGTTATGACAGGTTAAATGAAGTTAGAATATTTATGTCTTTTGAAGGGTTTGATGAAAATTGTTTTTTTATGCTCTGCCTTGCATTTTCATTCTTTTAGTCTAAATGAGAGTATAAAGATTGTGTGTTATTGTTTGTGTATTGTTTGCACATTTTACGATGTAAAATGGGATAATTTTCATACAAAATTAGATCTTTAGGCGACGCGTTTATGACATTGAAAAATTAAGTGACAGGGTTTGAACTAAACATACAAAAATCAATTGTATACTTCAATTACTAGCTCCTAGTACGAGTACTGGTGTAAACGTGAACACAGTTAGTTTTTCTGACTGCATCTTTCAAACTCTTGACTGAGAGAGTTTGAGATGTACCAAGTTTCCAAAAAATCCGGTTGAGAAGCGTGCTGCTACAAGCTTCTAATATCTAGTATCTCTAAATTCTAGTATCGGTTTAATCAGAGTGAATTTCTAACTACATACATGTGTATATTTTGTTATTCCTTGTTCGACAAAGTTTGATGAAAATTGATGTTAATCCCACTCTAATGACAGCTATCTTTACAGTGTTAAGTAGCTATGTGTTTCTAGTTTGTATGTAGATAACATAAACTATGCTTGCATAGCACATTTCGAAGTTGTGTTTTGAGAGGACGCCAATAGCACAAATTTTTCACATTATTGGGCGCCCACTCTCTACAACCATATTCATACTTTTGTGGAGAGTTTTCAAGCTTATTTTATGTATTTTGGTAGCTAAGGCCAATAACGGTAAGTTTCGGCCAAAACCAAGGACATAAATATTCAGATTTCTGGAAGTATTTCATACAAGAAAATATTCTGTAGTCAAATTTCCTTAAGTTTGTCGCCCTACATAATCGAAGGTATGAAGATTTCACTTGGGAACACAACACAAAAATCATTCGAAGCTGCAGAATTGATGACCTAAGAAAATTGCTCAACATAATTTTCCACTGTGAAATTCTCTCAACAATCTAAATTTATCGTTCATTTTGGCACCGAGATTTATTGTTATTGACCTGAGCTTAGGGATACCATACGTACTCTATTAAGAGTACATATTCTCTTTTTTAATCGTGAAATAATCGTACTCTTCTTTTTGTGAAATTTGACGAAATGTACTCTTTTTTTGTTATAAAACATTTTATCAGAGAATCAAACTTATATCTTCCAATTCATGAAGTTTGTGTTCTTAAATGCACAAAAAAAACCAAAAAAATACAACACTCATACAGCATTCATTTTTCTATACTTTAGTTTAACGTCCTTTGTTGAATTCTTCAAACGCTGGATATCATCATCGACTAACATCGGAATTTTCCGTTTAAATAAGTTTGCTATTTGATAAGCATTAGTTTTCTATAATTAAAATTCAACAACTCAGATTGTTTTACATCCGACTTTAGGAAAGACTTTTCCAAGGCATCGAAATAAACTTTGAAGGCAATGATGCCTTTGAATACACAATTAGTGCCCGAACAGTACATATACAGTACGCATATCAGCAATTTTCCTAAAAAAAGACACATACGCAAATCAAAAGTAAATGAAAAGAAATAATGTTAAAGCAAAAAAAAAAGAAAAATACACCTCTTTATAAAATATTTTTGGATGTTTTCTCAGAATAAATTCAAAAATTTAATTTTCTTCAAATAATCTTATAAATATCTTTGATTTTTCACAAAAAACTATAAAGAAATGTGTGAAAACTAAAATAACAAATAATTTGGTTGATTTTTTTTAAATAAATCAAAATATCCAGAAGAGTCACTTAACTGGAGCTAATTGCAGTATTTAGATGCTAAAACTATCCTGTTTTCTCTCGTTTCTCTTAAAACTTCTGTAATATGATTTCAGTGAACGCTTTTTGGTGTTGCAGATTATGGTAATCCTACCTTAGCTGCTTAAAAACATAAAAATGCTAAACAACTCTTCACAAAAATATGTGTGCGATTATTGGAAGTGGACACTCAATAAACACTAATTCAAACATATGCACATTTTTACTAAACATCGAAAAAAAGGCTGTCATAAGGAATTGCGAGAGTATTCACAGTGTATAAGCCACTATTACTTTTACCGGTGTTATGACACTTTATTCCTGACTATATATTACGACCCCTTGAATGTTTGACTTGAAGATAACAAGATTGAATTGAAAAAGTATTCACGTACAAGCTGCCAGTACTAGTGCCGATCTAAAAAATAGTTGATTTTTGACCATTTTACTATTTCTAGAGTGGAGAGGGTCTTGTTAAAAAAGCTAAACTGGATTTACTACTCACATCCACCTTGAATCGTTAAAGCTTTTTCGAAGATGAGGTGTGTAGGGTGAGTGCTCCTACTTTGAATCTAGAGCCTACTTTAGTCCTAAAATGTCGAAAATGGGGTGCGTTTTAAAAAATTAGAGTGCTTTTAGGAAAAATCACGATGTTTTACTGTCCAAGCCAAAGTTTAAAGGAAAATTACTTTAACTGTGAAGAATATGAACCATCCTACCAATTTTTCTTAAAATTCATTAAAATCAGTGGAAAACTCGGAAAATTTGCAACGGGTCCAAATATACGACACTTTCGACTTTAATGTTCCATGTTTAGACCTAACATCACCAAAACTTTGTATCAATACCAACGAATCAACAAAGGTGCGAATTTTTTATTGAGGCATAATTCTGAACCAATATTGAATATTTCTAACAGTTTTTGCCAGCTTTATGTGCGTTAAGCTACAAGTACTACAACTACAAGTAAGTAGACACAAACAAGTTTCAGCTATTTTTCTGCTGATAGAGCTGACGCGGAATGAAAGTGTTTGTGATATTCATAACAGAAATTCAAGTTTTTTTTAAATGTTAAAAAGCTGTAATACTTTTGTATGATAATAATTGATTAAAGATTACATTTTCAATAAATTAGTTTATTTATTTTCGAAAAATCATACTTTTATATGAATTTTAGTTCCAGATCCATTTGAAGGAACCGGTCCAGTACCAAAATAGGAACAGTAGGTTCAATGTTGGAACTTTGGATCATCCATATCTTTCCAACTTGCAGATAAGATCATGACATATAAATGAATTCCCTAATGGATATAAATTTCCCGTCCATTTTTGAGAAAATCATGATTATTTAAAAACCACCGCTTAAAAGGTCCAAAGTAGGGCAACTATCCCTATGTGAAATGTGTATGTGAAAAAAATGATAGACAGCTTTGTGTAAGTCGAGTTGATCTGGTTTAATATAATTGTTCTAGTTTGTTTTTGGTTCATTGCCTTTTTTAAATTTTTATGTCTGGTAATAACTTTGACTTTTAAGTATGTAAATTATACAACTCATGTTTTCGTGATTATATTTTTATTTGATTAGCTTTCCTTCAACGAATTATTCATCCATGCAAAGATTAATTTCCCTTGAAAAGTGAATCTAAAAATTTAATGTTATTTTCAATAGGTAAACTAATAAGTTCTAAAGAAAGGTGCATTTTGCAAACATGTTTTAAAAAAACCACAAACGCAATTTCAACACAAGCGTATCGAAATTCACTGGTGAAATAAAAATTATAACTGTTTTCTATAAAGAAAATTGTTTAAAATGTAAACGATTATTCATCGAATTTGAAATTAATGTTGTCATTTTTTTTATTATCAAAGGCACAAAAATCCTTGGTGTAAGAGGAGCCCGCTAGGAAAAATGCTTGAATCTGGACGGGGAATTGTTTCCCCGAATGTTCTGAGAACTTCCGTCGCTGGACTGCTTCCATTTCAAAAGTTCGCCCAAATTTCCAGATTTCAATTTCAATTTTTGATGACAGAGATAAACGTCCTTTTCACTCGGCTACAGCCTACCAAGTCCTCTACTGTGTGGTAAGATCTACCATCCCGTGATTTAGAACGAGCTGTGTTACATAGAAAAACTTACACACACCTGGAGAAGGTCTTGTTAAAAATGATTGAAAACGCTGTTATGTACTATCACACCTCTAACATCGATTTTGTCTCGTTCAGGCAAAATCAAGTCTAAAATAAACTTTTTGGAACTAACACACTTCTAACATCGATTTTTGTAATGTACAAGGCATGCTCGTTCTTCAAGGGGATTCAAGAAAAAATGAAACATAAACATCGCCTATCACCATCAGGTCAGAAATACTTCTACAAGTTTTTTAAACGGATTTATACAAGAAGAAATAAGAGAAAAATTTAATTTTATCAAGATGAGATAGTTTGATATTCAATTTTTTCCTATCTGGATGAATAATAATTTAGTACTCGTAGAATGTTAAAATATCTCAAATTATATCAAGAAGTCTATGCAGCCATAACTAAACCATATCAATTGTTGTAATAATTTATACAAAATTATAACTCAGTCACATATGATACATCCACTAATAATCTTATTAAAATTGTATAAAAAAAATCGCTAAAAGATGAGAACCGAACTCATCACTTTTCCAATCCCATTCAATCTTACCAACTGCGTGTCTTTGTCTACTGCTCTAACTGAGCTTGTTAGCAAGTGGATGTTTATTTTCCACTTATTCTTCATAGGCCGATGCAAGCTGCCAGCAAAGGGAAGTTTTTCAAGCGCGCAAAGACAGGTAGCCATGAAAATGGTCAGTGGGAATTCATATAAGTTTATCTGATGTATTGGAATTTTGGTGGATCGGAATCGGACTATTGGAATTTGAAAAGCGATGCGTGCGAACAGGCAGGCTGCCGACTTCGAGTGTCATGAATTGGAGTAGATGAGTGTTTACCTGTTGCAGTGAAATTAAAATGAATTGGAATAGGATAATCGAGATTTGAGAAGGATTACTGGTAATAAAGGCTACCCGAATCCAATAAAGCAGGAGGAAGATTAAATCAGAGAAAGACAACAGTACTTCCCAGCCTTTTTCTTTCGACTCATACTTCTGTCAAATAATGTATACAGATTGAAAACATAAATGAAACCATGTCTTGAAAATCATTATTTTCATTCGTATAGGTTAATCAATAAATTTCATCTTAAAGTTCTCAAAAGTGCGATTGATAAAATCGATATTATAAAAAGTAGGTACGGGAGTTGGCTTATAGACTACCAAAGTCTTAAATGTACACTCCAAGAGAGCTTGAGCTAGCTATCAACTACGTTCCACCTGCAGCCCCTTCTAGTCAATGGCAAAATAAGAATCTAACTGTGCAGTTTAAGAATTTCAGATATAAACCAATAATGACGCCGGCCAAGTCCGTGTAGTCGATAGAGAAAGAAAAAAGTGCAACACATGGTATGATTTGTTTTGCGGAGGCCGGCTGTAAGGGTAATATGGCATGGAAATCATCTCCTAAAAGTATGCACCAAGAGAGCGCAAAGGAACAGCAAAACATTGGAGCACTTGAAGAACGCCCCAACGGGTGCTCTCAATCTTTCATTTTGCGGGTACCTCGAGAACAGAATGAACTTTCTTTAGATCTCGAATGAGTAAATGTGTAATTCCTGTTTAAGAAGCATTACATAAGCTCAGCTACTAATTCGATTTGTAACAACAATTGGTCCAATTGCTCCTTCCATTCTATGTGCCCAGTACCAAATCACAGAAACAAAAATCAGGATCTTTTTCATACCATTATTCGAATCATTTTTCTCTGCGTTGAAACCAGCCTTCAGGTATCAGGTATCAGAAAAGGGGTAGGCTTGATAGCGGCACGTTATCCAAACAAACGGGAAAATTGTGCCTAGCCTTTTTTTTACAGATTTCATCATATACCTGAGAAACCTAAAAACCATAAAAGGATTAGAAAATAAATAAATATTTAGGGCATAAAGCCGATCCACGTAGGAATTTTGAAGCATTGAAGCTTATAACCACATTGGGTGAAAAATGACAGATTGTTATTTTAGTTTAAATTCTTAGAATGAGATACACTTATATCAGGATAGGCGGGAGTACGTAAAAGCTTTCTAGCAATCGAAAAACAGGCATATATGAGCTAAAAGAATCATACAATATTGATTCACAACTACAAAATTCAGGAGATTTGAGTTTACAATGATCAGAAAATGTTCATTTAGCCTGTCCACATAGGGATTTTTAAGCAATGAAGCTTTTTTCAATCAAAGTATTGGAAATAAGGACTTTTTTTTAACATCCTTTGTTAAATTCTGACATACATTAAAAAAAAAAAATGAAGTCGGGCAAAAGAGGGACATGTACACACTAAGTGGAAGGCAAATATAGGTACAATAGTACCTCTGAATCATAGCTTAACCATACAGGAGATTCAGAACACAAAGTCTTGATTTTATATATTTTTATTTAACTGACCAGTTAGCGCTCTGGTTAGACGACTACAATGAGCTTCTGTGACGCCAAATTTAAAACAAGCGATATTAACACTGCACGAAGCTGTAGCAGTGGATTCCAGAACCAGGATTGACGTATGATACGAAATATCAGAGTACGATATTAAAGGAGCTTTGACTCTTCTTTACACTATAACCATTCTAAAGCTAAGGGAACATGTGTCAATACGAGAGAAGTGACATATATTAGGTGAAACAGATATGACTGTCGACATGCGATACAAGTTTTGATCAAAAACTTGATTTAATAGGGAATATTGAGGCCTTTTGGCAACCTAAAAGAAATTTTCTTTTGAAATTTTTTTTTTCCACGGAATCGATATTTGTACGGCTTCAATGATTGAATAACCATGACGCAATTTTAAAAATTAAATATCTTTATATGAACGGACATTTACCTCCACACAATTCGGTTACCAATCCAAAGATAGAAGGGACTGAATACTTGTCCATTATAAGGAAAATACACTAATTTTGCGCTTGACGTAACAGATATAACTGATGTAATTTAGAACATATTCTTCTATGATTTCAGAAGCAATGGGACCGTAAGCGATGCGTTTGCGATTCACATTTGAACACTTGTGAAGAGATTTTATTGAACGGAGTTATTCGGAGAGCAAAGAGATTTGTTAAATGAAAAATCATATTCCAAATTGGTAAAACGAGAAAATATGGAAGAATACAGCTTGTGCAAATGCATGTACTACATATGCACTATTGGCATACCCTTCTCGAGAGAAAATACGTACAAAGGTCAAAAAATACTAGCAAGAATTTAAAACTGATTCAGATTCAAAACATTTCCTTCCAATGTTTTGAACTTGAAAAACTTCTGAACTCTGCATGCAATAATTAACCTTGACCTATTTTCTCCCCCGCCCAGATACAGCCTCATTGATTTCCAATAGACAGAAATATGAGATAAACGTATCTGAGAAGTACTGGATAAGTCGCCTCGTACGACATGGACCAGTATCCCAGTGGCAGTATTCTTTAGGCCGCTGCCACACAGCTGAAACTGTGTGTGAAACCAGCCTTACCTGTAAAGAGAAGAACAAAAAATTGATTTTAGTATACTGATTCAAATAAATTCTTCTCAAAACAAAATTTGTTAAAATGATTAATGAATTGTGTTAGTTTATAAACAACGAATTGAATAATCCTCCAGATTTTAGATAAAGATAATGATTCTAAAGTAATGTAGGGGAGATAAGGGCATAACGAGCACCGGGGCGAACCTCTCTTTTCTAAGGAAATACTTATTTTATCAAATAAATTTTCATGAGGCACAGTTTTGTAAATCCTATTTTATTTATATTTCATCAACAAAAAAAATATAGATATTTTTGAGCACCGGAAAATAAGCTCTTATGATCGTTAAATCATCTTTAACTTTAATGTACGCACTGCAATACTGAAAACTGCACGATGAGCATTTTCTGCCGTAGCATCTAGCAGCGAATTCAATTCGATGAAGTCAACTGAATTATAGAGCTACAGCTTGACTAGTTTACATCTGACGATTTAGCCTATTGGTGAGGTGACGTTGAGGTTATGAGAAGACTCGAGTTCGTTTCCTGGTCGAGGGGATTTTTTTTTTCATTTACCAGTCATGATCGATAATTTTGATTGTTGCATTATAAGGATGGTAGCATCATCCGCCAAACAAAGCACCAGAAACATAATGTGTCAGTGTGTGTGTATGAATTATTTGTATTCTTTATTTATTATTATTTATTTATTTATTGTCGTCAATCAGTTGTAGACCGTTTCATTTACAAATACGTTTATAACAAGTTATATACTATGTCTATTTAATCCGGCAGAATTGTTTTTTAAGTTTACTTCTGTTCATTGTCACATCTAGATTTTCATAATACATATTATAGAATGACATCATTCTGTTAATATGTACATTTTTGGCATAATTTATTCTGTGACTATAGATGTAAAATAAATTCCGGTTTCTTAAAGATCTAGTGGGAGCATAAAAGTTAAGATTTTCTAAAATTTCAGGAGCATTCACTTTTTGAGCTACAGTATCATTTATGAAGACTATCATTGCAAACTCTCTTCGTTTTTTTAGTGTATTTAAATTAATAAGCATACATCGAGATTCATATGATGGAAGGGGTAAAGTCGTCCAGCGTAATTTAGGCAAGGCAAACAACACATATATATTTTGTTATTGCTTTGTTTGATAGATCTACGACAAACCGTTTAGTGCAAAATACTTCGATCATAAACGATAAATGAAAAAAAAAAATCACTTCGACCAGGAATCGAACTTGGATCCTCTGAGTACCTCTCAGACACCTCACCAATAGGCTAAATCGTCAGATAAAACTAGTCAAGCTGTAGCTCTATTATTCAGTTGACTTCATCGAGTTGAATTCGCTGCTAGAATATACGACAGAAAACGCTCATCGTGCTCCTATTAATTATGCTTATACTGCCCCAGGGGGGTTCTCATTATACCCCTACAGTGACAATTTATAGCTTTCGGTTAAAAATGAATTTTTAAATGTTTTTATCTACTAAACTTGAAAGTTTCAGCCAGTTGGGAAATAGACTTTTTTAGTGTCTGAATAATGTAACTGACATATTGAAGCTACTTTTGAAGCGTCCTTCTTAAGGTGACCAGTATGCCCTTATCTCCCATATGGATGATAAATAAGTAGAACGCTACTAAATGCGTTAGTGTTTTTGCGTAAATAACTGCAATCATGCAGCTCAAATTAAACTTTTCCTATCAACTTCCTATCAAGTTTTGGTATTCGATCTATTCCTATATTTTTGTTTTGGATCTTAAACTGGGATGTGTTAGAAAAATTTATAAAAAACCTTAAAGAACTTTGAAAAACTTTGACATCAATACAGTCTCACGATGTTTAGTCCTACATTCTGCGCTTAAAGGTGATTCAATTTCTGAAATTGGATGTCCTCGTGTGACACTGTGAGTTGATGCCAATCAACTTGTCAGTATCATACTAAACTATTCAAATCAGTAAGCCGGCTTAAGTGAGCAAGAACTCTTCACCTTGTGGTTAGTTCAATCCCCAACCTTTGCTAGAACAATATCGCCTCAATCACAGTTCACTCGGAAGCAAGCCAAAACTGCATGGAATCAACATTTCATCAGGATGGCTGACCATTGCCAATATGGAGAGAGTAAACAAACGATAATTTCCATTACCGTTCGTCTCTAGTAGAAACAACAGAGCAACAGGAGCCAAGGTTGAAAATTTAATCTTCTCTAATGTAGCACAAATTGGAACCGGGTAAGGGCTCCAAGGTAGGTTATAGGTTTCTACAATGTGTACCTTTCGGAATACATTCAACAGGAGTTTGGCTCCCTTTTTGTTGAAAGCATTCGGCGGATGGCGATTCAAATTTCACCGGAGTTCTGGGTCTCCCGGGTCAATAAAATATTCAGCGGCAAGTTGGCCCCATTTTTTCGGGGGCCGGCCGGGAAGCTACCGGGGATTAATTTTACGGTTTTTTTTTTGCTCAGAGCTTTTGTTTTTGAAAGCGGCTACGATAAAGGGGCATTTTTCATGAGCCATGTAAACAGAAAGGATTAAGGGACTAAGTAAGACGATATGTTTGTTTTGAATCTTTAGAAACAACAATGGCTTGTACATAAAATTCTTCTTTTATTAAATAAATTAAATGTTTTTTGAATATCACCATCCTTGTTGAATTCGAACTAAAAAAAACCAAACCATAAAGAGTCATAGTGACATTTATTGTATACAGTATGAGATTTATTTCTGAAAGGTTTTGAATGGGATGAATCATTCAATAGGATGAAAATCTCTGCGAAAAAATCTGACAAGTTTGAGAAAAACGCCTGAAATTACACCTTTAGAAATTTTAAACGCCTAAGTGTAGGCAAAGACTAAATTTATAAAAAGAAAGACGAATGTGTGAAGCTGCTCATTAGAAAACTAACATCAATAATCTATCAAGTCTTTCTTTCAGAAACAGACACATAAAATGAGCTTTGGTAGAAAACGTAATCTTTCATAGAATGATTTTCGTTTTTTAATCAATTTACATTTATTAAGATCACTGGTTAAACTTGCTCCATGGTTCAGAAACATTCTCAAGGAGCACCTCCTAGGAAACATGTGATCTATGATAACACCCACTTAATAGCGCTGTCAGCCAGTTAGAAGCACCGAAAGGACTTTCATCATACAAGAAGCACCCCGACAGGGAGCAAGATTACCACCGTATGTGCTGTTTTATCATGACAAGCATACGCGTATCTGTTCACACAATCCTAAAACCTACCCGGAGCACACTTGTGTTGTTTCTACATACGTACGTTTTGCTTCGCTTTTCGGCAAATGCTTTGAGAACGAACATCTTTGGTTTGGAAAGCAAGGTGTCAAGGTAACTCACATGGAAACAGATGTTTGACCATAATTGCCGGAAGAGTCGAGGCGTGCTTGAATGTCTTGGCAGAAGCTTAATTGAATTTTCAACTCGTTTCGAGTCCAGGTGTGACCTCCATGATAAGAAGAAGACACTTTATGGGATGTTCGAAGTTGGAATGTAAAATAGTGAATCTAATTTAACCAAACCGATTTTTAATCTGAACATCCATAAACATGGAAAACACCCAAAGTTCCACGGCAAAATTAATGTCTTGAACTAATTTCACCAAATTGGAAGATTCGATAAAAATCCGGCTTTGATGACACCAAACAGCGAAAGCGCGTCGAGAACGGCGACAACAATAACGGTGCCGGCAGTTAACTCAATAGGAAAACTCTCGACGACTGTCGGCTTGCGTAAGTCAATTACATATACTAACGAGGGCAGCCAGCAGGATAAATCATAGGAAAAAATCGAATGGCAACGAACGAAGCTAGGAAAGTTACAGAAAGCACGGAGGGAAGAAGGTAGTAAAAGTTTGTCTGGTGCAAACATAAATCACTTCCTTTTTAAGTGGGCCACCCACAACCACCAACAACCACATTAACCAAACCATAGAACCAGTCTGCGTAGTCGTAGTCGTTCGTTGGTGATTCGACATTTGCGATCGGTTTGATGGATGAACGGTTTTTGTGGAGCTGAAAGAATATGGGAAAAAATTGTTCCGTCCTCCGACAAGTGGGGGTGTGATGTATGACAAATTATAGTCAACGATTCCATAGAAACACGGTAATTGTCATAATAACTTCGGGTGGGCTGGATTTCAGTGAGAATAATTTGGATATTTTTTATTAAATTGACAGGTCCCTTACACCCTTACCTTACAAAGACAAAGGATATTTTGTTTATTTTTCGCCAGTAACACAGTAAACGGTGGCGCCAGAACTGGGACTTATTGAGTCTCTTGCAAGCAATCCGTAATTTTACGGTTATAACAGTTATCCGAAGTCAGTAGACGTGCCAACGTTTATGCCTTCTATTTTCTTGAGCCACAACATACAATAAGGAACCTTATCTTAGATTTTTGAGATACCTCCTGTTTCCTTCATTAGGCAGTCATACACGATCGTAGATTAGGATCACAACATTATGATATTCGTTTTGAGGGGTTCATGACACGACGCGTCGCGACGGTTGCAACTAAAACAGAGAGTAAATATACGGGCTTCATTTGCATGAAAGTTAAAAAAATAAAATTTTCGATTTCTTGGATCCACGGATGCCTGGAACGACAATTTTTCAACAACTTGCGGAGTCGCTCAGTATCGGATTATTTCCTTCAATTATGCTTTCTGCTACTTCCTGTTTTAATGCGTATGCTTGAGCCGAAAATATACTACAACTTCTTAATAGAGAAAACTTTAATATATTATCTCCATTGACTACTGCAGCTCCTGTTCCATCGTTAGTTTTAGAACCATCTATGTAAATTTGATTGTAACCATCGTATTTTGCCAATATGAATTCCTTGAAGCTTGGAACTACTTTGTTTCTTTCTGATCCTGCTTTCAAACATCTTTTGATTCCTTCGTCTACGTCCGGTCTTTTAAAATTCCATTCCCGATCGTCAAAGTGGTGATATTTGAGGTATTATACAATTAGTTGTGTTAAGATATAATTTTGCGATTCTTTTAAAAGTCGCATAATCATTAGTGTTCAATTTTGAACTTAGCCGGATAACAAGTTGTGCCGTTCGCTGAACAATAAGCATTTCAAATGGTAAGCAATTAGATTCAGCATGAATTGCTGTTACGGGACTAGATCGAAATGCACCAGATGCAAATCTTATAACAGAATTGTGTATGTAGGGGAAAGAATGTCGATCATTTTTTGTATATTTTGGCTAACGAAACCTACTCTGTAAAACAGTTTTGATACAATCAGAGGAAATCCGGAGGTCAAAAGTATTCTGCGGTTTCCTCTTTTTAGTTTGCTTTCCAAAATTCGTTAAATTCTCATTCGATTTTCACAGCTTCTTTTAATCATGTTGAAATGTTGAATGAAGTTCAATTTGTGATCTACTAGAATCCCTGAAATTCGCATTTTTCTTACCCTTGGAATAACAACTCGGTAAAGTTGAATCGCGCGACCACGTTTTCGATGTTTTACATCACATAGTTATATTTATTATTATTTATTTATTATTATTAATTCATCGAACAAATGTGTTTAAATGAATAAGTACACGATCACAAAGAATTAAACAATCTTGATTGGTGTAAACGATGAACAAAACGGCTTGATGGTTCTCCGAACTGATGTAACTGCTCAGCATCCTGGAATATGCGCATCATTGCGCTGATTGGTTCATTGTAGCCGTAAGATGTCCTATGAGTTCGATTCGACAACAGCGAATGAGATCGTGACGTTCTCGACGGAGCTCTAAAGCTGATCATCCTTAGCAGGTTCGGCGATTGCACTTCTCCATTCAACATTTTTGCGACGAACGTGGCTTGTTGAGTTTTTCGGCGACATTCAAGAGTATCTAGGCCCAAGAGCTGGCATCGATGAGAATAAGGGGGCAGATCTTCGGGACGACTCCAAGGCAAATGGCGTAAAGCGAATCTAATAAACCGTTTTTGTACACGTTCGATTCGTAAAATCCAGCTGAGCTGATACGGAGCCCAAACGATTGCAGCGTGCTCAATAATTGATCGGACGAGTGCACAGTAAAGTGACTTCAAGCAATACGGGTCTTTAAATTCTCGCGATATTTTAGAGATGAAGCCGAGTTGTCGATTGGCCTTATTAATTACCGAAGAACGTTGGTTGTTGAAGGTAAGCTGATCATCAAGGATAACACCAAGATCATTAACTTCGAAGACTCTTTTTATATGCTCATTGCCGATGTAATAGTCAAATAGAATAGGCGATTTTTTCCGGTGAAAGGTTATCACAGAACACTTTGAGACACTAACAGATAATTTGTTACGTCTACACCATCCATCAAAGTGGTCTAACAACGATTGAAGGTATTCACAGTCCGCAGCGCATTCTATTGAAACGAATATTTTCAGATCATCAGCATATCCAATTTTCGTTCCATCGTCTAAACTGGTTATCAAATCGTTGAAAAATAATGCAAATAATAAAGGTCCCAAGTTACTACCCTGAGGGACGCCAGATCGGTTTATAAAAGGCAAGGAGATGCTATCGTCAATTTTAATTCTTATGCACCTTTCAGTTAAAAATGACTTGAGCCAATCAATCATATTATTATGAATGCCAAGCTTAGCAAGCTTAGCAAGAAGAATTTGATGATCAATGGCATCGAATGCAGCCTTGATGTCGGTGTATATGGCATCAACTTGCTTCTTATTTTCAAGCTGATTCAAACATAACGAAGTGTATTCTACAAGATTCGTACATACCGATCTTCCAGGCATAAACCCATGTTGTTCCAAAGCAATATATGACAATGAAGCCTGTAGTAAGGCTTGACTAACTATTATCTCGAACAGCTTGGAACCTGCGGACAAGCTAGTGATTCCTCGGTATTGTTTAACGTTCCGACGTTCGCCAGTTTTGAAAATAGGGAACATA
This sequence comes from Uranotaenia lowii, assembly GCF_029784155.1. Classification (NCBI taxonomy): domain Eukaryota; kingdom Metazoa; phylum Arthropoda; class Insecta; order Diptera; family Culicidae; genus Uranotaenia; species Uranotaenia lowii. The sequence goes on along the minus strand of NC_073692.1, from coordinate 347,741,563 downwards.
AACGAAGTTTTCCACATCTCTGGAAATTTCCGTTGCTGGAAAGACCGGTTAAAAATTCGAGCCAGAGGTGATGATACTGCTTCGATGCATCGACAATAAATAGCTGATGGAATTCCGTCAGGTCCTGGCGCAAACGAGCTTTTCAGTTTTTTTGCAGCAGCTTCGACAATTTCTTGATTGACTTCAAATGTGTTAAAGTCTATTGCATCGATAGGAACACTGCTAATGGCTTCGATACACTCACGTGCAGTAGAAGCATTGTCCGAAAAAACTGACCGGAAATGCTCAGCAAAAAGATCGCAACACGTTTGTGGAGAGTTAGCTACAGTCTCATGGAAGAACACTGACGAAGGGATTGCGTTTGATTTCCGTTTTGAGTTGACAAACTTCCAGAAACTTCGAGGGTTACTGCGCAGACCGGATTGTAAACGCATCACATGAAGCTTGTAGAGTGAGGCATTGAGTCGACGGTATGCTGTGCTAGCTATCCCAAATTTTGCTTGACAGTCTTCTGTCCGATTCTTACGAAGTCTACGCAAACAAACATTTTTTTCACGTCGTAGTTGTCGAAGTGTAGGTGTGCTCCAAGCAGGTGATACAGGTGGCTTGAATCTAGGAACATGCTCATTCAACCAGTTGCTGATTAAAATGCAAAACGTTTCAGTCATGCTGTCAACCGATGAGTTACTTAAAACTGCATCCCAATCAATGCTAATTAGATACTGCGAAAGAAGCGCAAAATTTGTCTTCCGGAAATTTAGAGGTCTTATGCTACCGATCGAATAATTTGATGGAGCCTCTTTGGCGGTTGAAGCAACTGGTAAGTCAAAGACAATCGGAGGATGATACAAGTCAACCGGTACTAATACTTCAGGAGCTGTACTGACATCAATCTTTTCCTCACTCGGACCAAAAACTAGATCCAATGTCCTTCCAACGTGATTCCTGACTGCATTAAACTGAGACAGACTCAACGAATTTGTACCATCGATCAAGCTAGAGGCAGCAGCACTAAGGGGTGTTACGTTTAAAAGTTGAGCTCCAATTTCGCATTTTTCCCACATCAAACGAGGCTGTTTATAGTCACCACAAACCAGCACGGAATCATCACGAGAAGCCTTAGCGTACAATTCACGGATAGAAGCCACGTGGGACTCGACTACCTGGGCACAGCAGCTCTTATCAGGTGGGATATAAACAGCACAGAATAGGAATCTTTTACCATTAATTGTGGCAGCAACACAAACTTGTTCCAGTTCGTTTCCATTTTCTGTGTCGACAAAACTGCTGGCGTGGCATTGTTTCACTGCAATCAGAACACCTCCGAAGCTTTTTTTGACGCTATTTCGCGGACTACGATCACAGCGAAAAACAGCGTACTGATTTCCAAAAATCTGAGCCGAATCAAAGGAGTCAGTCAGCCCAGTTTCAGTCAAAATGACCACATCGTAACTGCAATCATTCGTTGCCAAATACAACACTTCAGTTTTGGTGCGTAAACCACGGACGTTTTGGTAGTAGCACCATGCTCCATGATTAGAGCGGCACGAAGACACGATTCTGGATGGTTGGTCCGGCACACTCTGGGCGGAGCTAGAAAGCAGAGGTGTGTGACTAGGCGATATGGTCATTACTGAAGAATACTTGCCGTTGCATGGCAATTGGAAGCCTCCCCCTGGACCACCTGACCGAAAAACGGGACGACTTATTGCAGGAACAGTCGGTCGTTGGTGGCCAGAGTAGAGAACTTCCGAATTGCTATAAGTGGTGCGTCCCGGTGTCCAGTTAGATGTCGATGAAATATCGCTGCTGGCCGAACTATTGTGAACTGAATATGCATATGCATATGTATCGATTTATTTGGGGACATTGAAAATCCAATATTTTTGCTCCATTTATCTATTTTCACAACAGCATTTCTCAAAAGTTTACGGACCTCTATTGTACTAAGCCCTTTAACTGCTAAAAGTACATCGTCAGCATATAATAAAATGTCTACACCTTTCGGAACCTGTTCAAAAATAGGCTGCATGGCCACCAAAAACAAGGAAACAGAAAGGATCGAGCCTTGTGGAACTCCATTTTCAGCTATTCTCAGTGAAGAAGTTATTCCATTTGTTAAAACGCGGAAAGTTCGATTGCTGAGAAAACTGTGGAGTATATTAAGTAATATACCCTGTATTTTCCATTTTATCAAGGTTTGTAGTATGGCATGTCTACATGTAGTATCGTAGTCTTTAGATATGTCTAAGGAAATAAGTTCTACATGTTCATTATTATCAGCAATCAAGAGGTTTTCAAGGTTGGCTAAATAGGTATCAACACCACGTCCTGCTCTGAAGGCGTGTTGTCGTTCATCTAGTTTTTGTTTGATCGCTAATTCAGTAATTAGTCGACGGTTCACTAACCTTTAAAAAAGTTTTCCCATGCAGCTAAGCATGGTAATTGGTCGGAAACCCTCGGAGTTGCTACGGTTTCCTTCCGGTTTTGGGATGGGAATGACAGTACGTTCCTTCCATGATTCTGGAAACTCACCGCTTTGCCAAATTCTGTTGAATAATTTCAAGAGAGCTGATTTCGATGAATATGGTAGTCTTTGCAATAGTGGGTAACTAACATCATCGTTTCCGGTAGAACTACCACCTTTGCGACTCAAAGCCCACATCAATTCTTCAATGCTGAAATCTGTATTATATGTTTGTTGAAGGTGTTGTCGATCAGTTTTATTGAAAATAGAATCAGCCTTCTTTTTCAAGTTGACATATTTACTTGTGTAGTTGGCATCTGAAGATCTTTGTTCATATTCATCAGCCAAAGCATTGACTACTGTAGGACCATCGTCAATAAAACCTGTAGGGAGATTCAATATTATATTGTTTAATGGTGTCTTACCTCGAAGGCGGTTAATACGATTCCATATCAATGATGATGAGCTTTCCGAATTTATAGATTGAACGAAATCTTCCCAACTGCGCTGTTTTGCATCGCGGATTGATTGACGACAGAATAGGCGCGATTCTTGATATTTTTTTAGCATATTTTTTTTTGAGGATCATCCCTGTGGAGGCGTTTTAGCATTCGCAAATGTTTACGACGTAATTTAACTGCATCTGCAGCTTCTTGATTCCACCAAGCCACGGCTTTTTTTCCTAATTTATTAGATGTTTTTGGAATGCTAGCTTCTGCTGCATGAATGATTCTGTCGGTAAAACTTTCAACGCTGATTATTTATCCTGGGCTCAGATATGAAGCAGTAAGATGTTCATATAACTCCCAGTTTGCTTGAGAATAGATCCATCTCCTTTTTCTAGTTAATTCTGATGTTTGTATTTGCGTGTTTATGACTATAGGAAAGTGGTCACTATCAAAGGAATCTGCCAAAACTTTCCATGTACAGTCCCCCCACAATCATGGGGGGACATAATTATTAGTCACCGAACATTTGAAGTGCTGATATCTGCTGAACTGAATGAAATTTATTCATATTATTATTTTTAGGTTATCGATAACAGAATCAAAATGCATTGGAAATATTATGTGTGCGCTTTGTACCAGTAAAATTGCTATTTGAATAGTTTTTATCATACGTTAACTATTATCTGTTGAACTATCGCATAAAATTTCAATGTTATAAGGTTGACATCTTAAACCGTTAAGCCCCTTATGCGAGTATTTCAAAGAATTCAACAAAATAAATTGGTCTTATATAAGCACAAAGGACGAGTTAACATTTTTCAAATGAAACTGATCAAATAAAACGCAAAATTTCAATCATATTAAGCAAAACAAAAGTGACCCATAATTGTTACAGCACCCACCAAATTCCATACGATTATGAGTCACTTTTTTGCAAGCAAACAAAACATTTCTTGGTTGCTATAGCTGAACACAAATGCCCCTTGAATATTTACTAGGAATGAATGCCCCTGAATATTCGCCAGAAGATTGATGATTTCTATGTTGATATTCGGGTGTTGCCATGGACTTCTGTGTGACTTATAATTGTGGGCAATTGTTACGGGTTACAATTTTGACCCATAATTGTGGTTTTGAAAAACGTTAATTATTTCGGTAAATTTTGCTATTTTCCAACAAAATTAAAAACAAAATCATATTTGAAATCAAAGAGGGAATGTTTAATGACTAAAATCCATGCAAAGCTTGATGCTCGGTCCACTAACACCCGAATAAACGAACATTTTGTGTTGAAATGATACGTTAAGTGACTAATGATTGTGGGGGGACTGTAAATTTCGATGAAACGGATGATGAACAAAGAGAGACATCCATAGCTTGGGTATTTCCTGTTGCTGGGTCTATTCTTGTGTGTGAACCGTTGTTTAAGACAATCAAATCTTGATCCAATGCAATGTCGATAATAACGTTTCCTCTACGATGGGCTGCACAATTTTTCGTTGACATATAGCTGCCCCAAGCTGGATGATGGGCATTCAAATCTCCGAGTAACAAAATAGGTTTTGGAAGCTGAGCAATTAAGTGGTTTATATTTTCAGTCGATATATTCTCATCGGTCGGAGGGAAATACACAGAGGTTACTGTTATTTCCACAGGTGAATGTATTCTGATGGCATCTATTTGGATATTAGATTTTATTGGAATTATTTCAAAATGAGTTCCAGTTTTCACTGCTAAAGCAACACCCTGTCTATTGTTGGTCGAGCATGGGCCTAATAAGAGCGAATATTCTTGACCAAGGTATGAATATGGCATGTTGAGCGTACTGGCGTTTGTCTCTTGAAGGCATACGACTGTAGGCTTGAGGCAAGAAAGCAAGTATAAAAGTTTATTACGATGTGATTTGATACCACGAATATTCCACTGAATGGAAAAGGATTTGGATCGTTCAATCGGTGTGTTAACATCCTCTGAGTCTGTTTCCTCTGATGAAAAAGAAATGGGGGCAGAATTGGACGGCATATGTGAAATATTTGAATTCTGATTTTATTCAAATCGCACAAAAAAATGATCACACAAACAAAAATATCATAAAATTTGGATTTTGGATCGTCAAAAAAGGCCATTGCATATTACTTTTAGGTATGCCGAAAAGCCAAATATTGTTTGTTACATCAAAATGCATCAGTGCATATTTTTACATATAATTTTGATGATTATCAATTTGTAGAAAAATGTGATTTTCTGAAAAAAAAATCATACATTTGCCAGTTTATTCCATAACTATTTTCCGGGGCCTTTTACTAATACGTTTAAAGAGAGCGTAATAGCCTACCTTGTCTATTTCAAAGAACTAAGGTTACTAGATCACAAGGTTCTCTGACTTTGTCAGTAAGTAGGCGAGGAGAGTGCGGTGAGGTTCAGTGAGTTTGTTTGTAAACATCGGAAAATTTGTTCGAGCTGAGGGCTTTGTTAGTAAACAAACTCCACGAACTCCACGAACTCCATAGTAGCTCCAATCAAAATGGCTGAATCGGGAGTTTCTCATATCGTTACACCTCCTAAATATATACCCACCTTGCAAAGTAATATGCTCTGACACAACCTTTTATGTGATATAGCATCAAGTAGTCAATGTTTTCCTCAATTGACGTTGAAATTTTATTAATCTCAAAAAGTAAGAAACGAACTACGGGCCTCAGCAGTATTTGTTTGTCTGGTAAGTACTATCAAAATCAAATAAAACTATGAGCAAAGCATCAGCGATAAAAAAAACATATTTTTTGACTCCAAACAGCCGAGTGCATCAAGACATTAAGTACAAGCAAACTGTCAAAAACTTACCGAACAAATTATTTTTACTCACCCGCATTTGGCATTTTCTTTTGTTTGCATAGTTTTCGTTCCTGATTTAGTATGCAACTCAAAGGTTTTTCCCAATAAACTTTCAGCGTGAGTACTTTTGGACTTGCGTCACTTGTCCGCGTGTTGTGCAATGTGACAATTGTAAATTAATTTTCCAAAAAGTTTTTTTTAAAGTCGCGTTTTTTATGTGTTTATCGGTTTTCTGCGACAATCATGGATCGCCTGCTGGAACGGATGGATCCGGACAGTTGGAACCAGGTATCAGGTAAATTTTACAATTTTTTAAGTTGTGGAAGTAGCTTCCGGACTTTTTTTTATTTTTTAAGGGATTTAAAGCGTCAACTCATCCCGACTCTTCCGAATGGTGATAATATCATCCATCTTCACTTTTCACAGCTTATATTGTCAAAAATCCATATTTTGAATAGTCACTGGAGAGATTAAAGCGAATTTCCCTTTAATGCATAGTGTTGTTTTACATAGTGTTGTTAAACAAAGGGAAAAATAATTTCTAAATCGATTTTTTTATCGTTCTTCTTTCAGATCAATTTCAACGAGTGGTTCACCGAGCTACAGCTGAATGAGTTCGGGTTCAAATCTCTCAATTTCCTGTGAGGTTTCCGAAATTCTTAAGACCGGAAGTATACTGTGCTTGTCTTAAGCTGTGGCAGCCTACCGAAGCCCTCGTCGTTCGCTCAAAGTAAGTAACGATTTCCTAATGATTCCATCTAAAATAGAACTGCTTAATTTATCCTAAATCATCATGTTCTCATCAAAATTAATTTGTATAAATTATCATTTAATTCACAGAACAATCAAAAACATTTCGAGTTCGATGCGGAGCAGTTTTTGGCGTTCTTGAAACCTGTAATTCCCCTTCTGTTTGCCCTACCGGAAGAAGCGAGTGAAATGTCGATGTCGATGGAGCTCAAGTTAGAAACCTTATTCAGTATCTTCTAAAGCTGTGGCAAGAAATTGAGAGCATAACATGTTGAGGTGTGTCATCATTTCCAATATGCAGCGTTTAAGAACCTTTAGTGCAACCAAGACCTCGAAGGCCCCAGTTTTATGTGTCGTCGGCTCCAGTTCAGCTCCCACAGGAACAACCCCTGCAATAGCAACAACCAATGCTTCCAAACCGATCGGCAGTGAATTAGATTGTAGATTGCGATGTGCGCCAGCAAAATTTAGCCCGAAACTAATCAGCGCTAGATTGCGATCTTTCGGGCCCTGTGTGATCTGTACAAGCCTTCGCTATAACGGGATTCTTCCCAAGAGAAGTTCCGCGGAACGCAAACGCAGCTGGACAGCATCGACGGAATCTTCGGAGAACTATACTAAAAGCACGACTTGCCAACTTCACATGATACAATCTGAAAATTGATTTAATTAATTGCATTGAAAATTGTAAGTTGCAATTTATTTATTGAAAACTTTAAATAAAGACATTTAATTAGAATTCCTGCCTTTTTCATCATTCATTTCGAATTAAATCACTAATTTCTGCAATTTTTCTACGCAGCGACGAGAAAATATCGACGAAGAGAAAACTTTGTAGTGAGTAAAGTGCACTAAAATTAACGTTGAGTTAAATACGCTAAACTTAAAGTTGAGTTTAATGCATTAAACTTAACGTCAAGTCCCTGCACTTTTTGTCCGAGTTGCATACAAAAAAGTTGCTGCTGAGTTTTTTTTATTTTTTTTATCGTTTGCGAATCAAGATACATAACAGAACAGTTATTTGATGTGCATAATATAGTAATACATTTTTTTTTGCTGTGTTTGGCTGCTATTATCGCAATTAGTTTTTTTTTTGCTAAGTAAGTTTATCTATATTTTGTAAATGAATAGCTGAAATCTTTCCTGACTGAGAGCAGTTAACAACTTAGGATTAACATTTAACACTCATTTGTAGTAGTGTTGCTAGTTTTTTTTTTATTAAAGAAGAATGCTCTGTTTAGGGCGTTACAAATATTTTTTCACTACTCTCACCGCTTTGCCGTCTTGGGCAAAGTTGTAGCCAGAGAATTTTTCAGTAGGCTCTATAAATTGGAATTTTATTTGCGGAATCTCATTTTAAAAATCTGCAAAAATTCTGAAGTTAGTTTTGACCAAAAAGGAAACTTTTTAGACTATGAGCTTTTTGAAATTCGGGAAAAGTTTGCATTTTGTCACACCCTACTATCCAATAACAATAATATAGTAAACAAATATTTTTTAAATTTTGCATAGTTATTTGTACCTACCTAAAAAAAAGGAATAGTTCAAATCTTTAGCCTGACATTAATGTCAATATCTAGTAGATGTTATTTTAACTAGAGAACGATTAATTTAAAAGTTGTGTATTGGTAACGAGAAATTCATTATAAGGCAGTGTCAAAGACAACACCAGAACTTACGGCATGATCCAAGCAAATTAATTGGAAATTGAATAATGAATGCAGCAGCATCGGGAGGAAAATGCGAATCAAAACAAGTCTAAAGACAATTAAGCCGGATGGGGGGTTGAACTTTAAACGGGACAATATTGCAAAAAAAATAAAAATAAATACCAATAAACAAGCAACCCTGTGTATGTACGTACATGAGATGATCGCTTGACCCCATTTGTTGTTTTACTTCTGCCCCTAGTAGGTTGAGGTGCAGCAATAGACTGAGTCGATTTGGGGTAATTTTTAAATTTTTCAAACCCTGGGGTCAAAAAAGTTTCGTTTTGGTTCAAAACTCATCCATGATTTTATCGCAGAATTTTTATGTAACGTTCACATAAGTATATTTGAGCTTCAAAGTTTGCATGGAAAATTTAATATTTTGTACTAAAAATCAACATTATTTTTGTTTTTCTGTGGAACCGAGCCTGTTAATGGTTTTGTGCCAATTTAAAAATTCTCTAGAGGAAATTTTCCGCTAAACAACTTGCTACAACGTGACTTTGTATCTTATTAGGCAAACAAGTTACTAGTTGTTTAACAGGTGCATGTCTTTTGACATTGAAAAACAATAAATTCAATTGACATCACTGCTGGTGACTCACGAAGTATTGCATGAAAAGTAGTCATGCAATGACTCGCTAGGCACCCATCAGTGATGTCAGTTGAATTTATTGTTTTTCAATGCCAAAAGACATACCCCTGTTAAACAACTAGTAATTTGTTTGCCTAATAAGATACAAAGTCACGATGTAGCAAGTTGTTTAGCGGAAAGTTTCCTTTGAAGAATTTAATAATTGGCACAAAATCCATTAGCAGGCTCGGTTTCACAGAAGAAATAAAAATGATGTTGATTTTTAGTACAAAATATTAAATTTTCCAAACCCCAGAGTTAAAATTTACTCATGAAAACGTTGCTTAAAAATTTTGCAAGAAATCAAGAATCAGTTTTAAACCAAACCGAAGCTTTCTTAGACTCAAGGGGTTGAGAAGCTCAAAACTGGCCCCAAATCGACTCAGTCTAGTACAGCAATGCAATAACAACGCAACACTGTCCTCGTCGAAGAATCCTCGCTTTATAGGAAGGATACACAGAGCTACACTAAATCGTGTAGTTTGTCCTGCTGCTGCTGCTCCTGTAAATGTGTCACTCGTGTTCGTATGCATCTTATATGATGCAGCACATTTTCCTTCGAATCCCACACGTACACACTTGAACACATTCCACATTTCCAACGACTACAGTTCACAACTTGCATTTACAACGACAGTCACTTACATTTGCTTTGGTTGTTTTTTTGCTGTCTTCTTCCTTCTCGTACTCCTTCGAGGATGATGGTTTAAGACCCAACTGTGTGTTATCCCGACGTTCTACTCGGTTGCACTCCATGGTTCTTGTTGCATATCCGTCGTCGAAGGAATTGAAGGGTGGAACCATTCCAACGCGTTCCAATCGAATGGCTTTACAACGCTTGAGAAGGATTAAAGATGTCGATGATGGTAGCCACAACACAAACACGCATACCCCGGAGGGGGTAAACCCATTGACACAGATGCAAACACCGACTTGGAGATACAAAATGAAGGCGAAAAAAAAACACTCAGCTTCCGGTGCCCCCATTCGAGTGAGATGATGTTGCATAGCCCCCAAACAATTTGCTCCACTCGGCGAGCACATGAAAACATCAACATAAAAACCCTTTAACACATCGATACAACAACACCGACCCGGGGAGGTTGAAAGTGACAAGGGGTTTTCGAGAAGTGAAAATATTTTCCTTTTCAATTCCCCCGGTTTTAGTCCTTTTCCTTCTTACTCCTTCCTAGAACTGAGACCGATCTCAAACGGATTGTATCAAAAAGACAAACACCTTTAAGAGCTACCGCAAACACTTGAAAAACAAGCCAGAAGCCGTGTACGAGAGCTCTGAAACAGAAGGATTGAGGCACGGCAACGACGGGAAAAAAATCTAAACACTCGGGCCGCGCACACGTCTCGGAGTCTCAGAGAAATGAAAAGTGCAAACACCCAGCCATCGTTCAAAGTACACCCAAGTTATGAACATCCTTCAAAGTTGTCTAGCTTCAATGGCACAAGTATCCCCCTGAAACTCACACACTAGCAGAAGCAGATAGTTTTCGATTTCACCTGGTAAAACTTTCCACCGAAAGCTGTTCTCTGCTAAAACGCGACGACCGGCGTGTTCCGAATTTGCGACCGCATCGATCACGGGACCGATGTTATCTGTGACAGGAATTCCAAACCGTACCCAGCAGGTTGTTTTCGTTTTCTACGGTATAGTTCCTCCGTTTTTTTTTCGCTGTCGCTTTTCTCTCCTCCCAGTTCTGTATGTTTCGATATTTGTTGCTCACCCACCGACTGTTGGGGTTCGGTTTCCCGAACCCCCATCAGAGACGAGCACGAGTAGGAAGCAGAGAGAGGAAAAGAATACCGGCTCCTGGTCGCGACGTGTTGGGTGATTCGTGCCTCCTGGTTTAACAATTTTCACCCGAACGAAAGGCAACATAAGGAAACAGGAAAAAGGAGAGAACTGCTGAGAGAGAAAATTGGAACGAGCCCCCTTTCGGAAAAGCTCGCTCCCAAGTGGAGTTTTCATCATCGTAAGAGAGCGAGAGACGCGACTAACTCGAATTGGTTAGTGTTGGATTTGGATTAGGTTAGGATACGGTCTACCACCCACCTCCCTATTTTACTGACAGAAGAAGAAAAAAAACCCGACATTCCAAAGCGTTGTAAGACTATAAACCACCCCCCTTACTCTCACCTAAATATCAGACCGGAATGCCAATTCCGGGTGGTGTTTTAAAGCTCGCTAGCGGGAAATTAGGGCTGAAACCAAATCGCAATTAGGAATTTGTGATTCATGCCGGAGCTCAGCGATGGAGCTTTAATTTCGGTTATCCGGAAAACTTATTTTTTTATGAGCATTTTAGCCATATGGTCGCTAATTGACTGTGAATGACATTTCCTAAATAGAATTGCTTCTTTTAAAGATTCTGTTAGTTTTGTTTTATTCATGCTTAATTGATGGGATCAATTTTGAAATGTAATGAAGGTTTAAGATTTCTTCGACTGTAAAAATCATCCTGGCATATTTTGGCATTGGTCAATAAACTGAGTCGATTTGGGGTTATTTTTGAATTTTTCAAACCCTAGGGTCTTAAAAGCTTCGTTCTGGTTCAAACATGATTCATGCTGGGTGCCTTGCGAGGTATTGTTTGACTACTTTTTAAGCAATACTTCACGGGGCACAAGTAGTGGTGTCAATTGAATTTATTGTTTATCAATGCCAAAAGACATAGAGTAAGGTGGGGTAAAAGTACGAGTCGGGTAAAAGTACGTTTTGAGATTATCGCAAACTGAGAACAGCAAAATTCCAAACTCTAGCGTGGATTGATAATGATTTAGAAAACCTCCACCCAGACATAATTTTTTTTCGTATGAGTTGAAAATATTCTGAAAAATGAGGTAAAGTAGCTTTTTTGCATAAATGATGTGATATTTAAAATACCGGTAAACATGTTTGAGCAATCAAAATTCTGGCTTTCAGTGAAAGTGTGTATGTGTGTGTTTAGTTGTTTTTAACCACTATCAAATGCCGAAGAAAGAATTTCATTAATATGTCTCTGTTTTGCACAATAAATGCAAATGGGGCAAAAGTTCGAATGATATACAGGGTCCACTGAAGTAAATCTGAATGGAAAGCTTAATTTTTTTTAATGCACTGGAAACATCAGCGCATATTTTTGTATCTACAAAGACCTACTCGCGCGGAAAATTTCTCAAATACTATGAAAACTGGATTTCGTAAACCAGTTGAATATTGACAATTAGTGGAGAACTTAGAATTCGCGCAGGTTGTTCGCCTATGTATAGGATTTGTATCAGAAGCGAACACAGAAGCTGCTGCTGTAGGCAAAAATTGATATTAAATAATATTCCTCTTGATTCCATGCAGAAATGTGGAATTTTTAATGGTCGTACTTTTACCATACATCATTCGAACTTTTGCCGCAGAGGTGGGGTAAGAGTACGTTTCGATAGCAGTTAGGCATTTTCACTACTGCTATCAAATGCGTCGATCGATTATCTTCGTAATGTTTTAGATGAGAGATAAAAGTCTAAGATCAAATGCTGTACTTGATTTTTCGGAAAAAACAACTGCAAAATTTCCTAAAAATAGGATAGCACTAAGGTCGTACTTTTACCCCACCATACTCTACCCCTGTTGAACGGCTAATAACTTTTTTGGCTAATTAGATACGAAGTTACGATCTTCGACCAAGTTGTTCAGCAGAAAATTTCCTTTGAAGAATTTATAAATTGGCACAAAAACCATTAGCAGGCTCGGTTGCACAGAAGAAAAAAAAATGATGATGATTTTTCAGTACAAAAAATTCAATTTTCCCATACAAATTTACTCATGTAAACGTTACTAAATTCTGCAAAAAATCATGGATGAGTTTTGAATCCCAGAGTTTGAGAAATTCAAAAATGACCCCAAATCGACTCAGTCTATTGGTCAACTAATCACATGAAAGAAAACTATCTATTTGAACCATTCCAAGCACCCCTCAACTGGATAACCAATTTTTATTTTTCATTATTTTTTAAATAAATAGCACACCATCAGAAAGTCTATTGCATGAGCTTAATTTTCTATCAAAAAATATTCAGTTGCCATTTTTTTAGATTTTAGAGGGTTATCGTTGAAATTGAAAAATTTTGGTAAGAAAATGAACTAATTTTAACAATTATTTTTTAATTGAAACATAACTTTTCAAAAAACTAGTAATGTCAAAAAAAAATTATTGCGAAAGTATATTAAAAAAGTCATTTTTTTAAGCAATAAAAGATGCAGAATTATCATTGCTAGTTTATGTTCTAGAATCGGTGATCTAGGTATCTTGTTTTGAGCGTTGTGATGTCACGAAAATTCTACTGCTTTTCAATACATGATTCATGAATTTAAACGTCACATATTGTCGAAAATTGGAGGTCTTCTCTTCCAACGTTTTAAGAGAAATTCAATGCAGTTTTCAGAATGCAAATCGGTTCAGAAGATTGGGAGTTGTACCCGGGTAAAGAATGCGTTGTGACGTCACGAAAATTAATTTGTTTTTTTCGAAAACTTATTACTTCAACATTAAATATTATAGTATTTATTTAAAACAAGTGTAACATGACAATGCCCTTCAATAAATAAATTCAAGTATTGAATGTTCATGAAACTAAAAAACTGTATTTTTTTAACATAAACGCATTTTTTTCCAAATGTCTCTAAAAAAACATAAAAAGTCTGGCTTGTTGAACGAAGCAGTTAGTTTTCTGTGATTTGAATAAATATCTTGGAAAACGATCAAGTTCTTCATAGGGGGAAGTGTTTCTATATGCGCATATTGGGTAATATACGCATACAGCCGATTGACGATATGGTTGGAGATTCAACTTATCTAATACGCTTTTGACACATGGCATGAAAAATTTAAGTTGTTATTTAAAAATTCAAACAAGATTTTTGTCAGTTTTGTAAATATGTATATATTGAACTTTGATTATCGTACGTACAGAATTTGTAAACAAGAATGTTAACGGTTTTTCTTTCTTATTCATCTGTAAATCGGTAATTCGACAAATTTTAGCTTTTGGCAAAGTGGTAAATGATCAGATATTCGAATAAGAGACAGGTTTTGAATGCCCATATCAGGGAGGTTAATTGCCTATATTAAGAAAAAATAGAAAAAAAAAGTCTTATAAATTTTTCACTTTTTATCATTGAAACATTTAATCTACGCCCAAATCATAATCTGTTCCGATAAAAATATAATATAAACATTACATTATAAACAAAATATTACCATGAAATATGGTTATATGGCATATAACCATAGAGGTATATATTTTTTTAATGTGCTCAATAAACCGTAAAATTTATACAATTTACCAAAAAAGTTACAGGTTCGAAACTTTGCAGATTATATTTTTCCTTCGTCTGTCAAAGGATTTATGACAACTTTCAGTTCATATGGTTGACTTTATTGAATTATTGACATGTATTAACGACAAAAACGCTGACTTTAAATGCTATGGTATGATAAACTAGTGGAATATCACACAAGCAAAATGGTACCAACTCAAGGATTTAACAGAATTCGCGAAAAATTGGTAGTTTTTGAATGTCTGGATCCTGGAATATGATTTTATTTTTAAATAAGTATAATCTCAATGTGCTCTTTTTGGAGTTACAACCAAGGTTGCCGAAATCACAGAAAAATCTATAATTTGACAAAATTTGAAGCCAAATTTCATCACAGAATCTGTGTCGCAGAACACAGAATTTTTGAAAAATTCATAGATTTCACAGAATTTTAAAATTTTGGACGATTTTTCAAAATTCAATTTTTTATGTCAATATAAATTTTGAAATTATCTTTGAATTGGAGAAATATGATTAAATTGATAATGTTTATCGATTTTTCTTAAGTAAAATGTAAAAAAGACGCAATTATACAAGCCCCTTGAATGAAATTAATGGAAAAAGCATCACAAAAAATCGTCACAGAATTTTTGGGAAAAATCACAGAACGTCAGAAGTTTTTTTTTCATCAAAACACAGAATTTTTTTCGGCAACCTTGGTTACAACATACGACAACTTCAAAGTAAAAGAGATACTTAAAAAAATTAGAATACAATTAACAAAAAGATGCCCAACCATGTGTTTCGAATAATTGAATGTTTGTTCTTTGAAAAATTGACAAAATTTACGAAATTTTCAAAATGAACAAAAATGACAAACCCTATCAGGTTTTGATCA
>NC_073692.1:347626016-347726016 GCF_029784155.1 Uranotaenia lowii | reverse complement strand
GATTTTTTTTCTGTGTACGACAATAAGGACCCGCCCAACGTGCGAGAACTTGCCAAGGAGGACGCGATGTCCAACTGGCAGCATCTTTGGGACAACGCAGCCAGAGGAAGGATTGGTAAAAGTTGACCTCTTCATCGGAAGTATGGAGTGGTCAACCTGGCGCAGTTTCTTTCGGATCATGGGTGCTTTAAAGTTTGATACGGTAGCGGCAAAGGTTACCATGACATCGAGCATATTGGCTGATATGAATAAAACTGTAGTAATTGCTTTTGCTATTTTCGAGCAGTTTTGTGAGGCAAATACTTCGAATGGCATGCATATTTTCAATCCGGAGCTGGTTGAAAGTAAATGTTCTACTCTGCTTTTTCATATCTAGTTGAGTAAATGCTTTAAAATTTTGCCATTCTAAAGTTCGAGCAAAGTAAAAGCTATCGAAGCAATTGCTATTTTCTTATTCATACCACCTATTGTCTGGTCGTGTGAGGTCCATCTTGTCGCCAGAACGAATTTAACAGACTCCCTTCGGGCCCGAGGAAAATCACCTAACGTCCCAGTGAGAGATGTACTAGCTCTGTTGGATTTGGACTACATGTTCGAAATCTATCTTTTTCTAAAAGCTATCGATCTTCGTCTATAATTCTTTTTATTTTCCTATTTCCCTTTACTATCTTCTTTCTCTTTAAAATAAAAGTGTTAAGCTAAGCAAAATATTGTAAAACCAAAAAACGAGTTTGGTTCCTTAAAACCTGAAGGTATGAGCCGTTTCAAATAAAGATTTACAAAAAAAAAAAAGTGTGATACGGTCAAAATTTGGTCAATATTAACTTGACGTATTTCTTTCAATTTTGCATTTAACAAACCTGAACACGCCTCATTTTGAAGGTGTGTGTGTGTGTGTGTGTGTGTGTGTGTGTATGTGTGTGTGTGTATGTGTGTGTGTGTGTTTTTTTTTTTTTTTTTTTTTTTTTTTTTTTTTTTTTTTTTTTTTTTTTTTTTTTTTTTTTTTTTTTTTTTTTTTTTTTTTTTTTTTTTTTTTTTTTTTTTTGGTTACCCAGGTGGTAAATTCGAAGAAGGAATTTTACGAATTGTTCCCAATGCACGTCGAGTGTCGTGTCTACATGGGAACAATGGGTCAACTCGTTATATACTCATCCGTATATACATATGCCCTAAACTCCACCTGGGGCGTCACACTAATTCCCAAACCGGTACCTGCCCTAAGGCAATACTTCGGTAAGGGGGTGTCTAATTCACGCATAGCGCTACTTTCGCAACACTCGCCAAGAAGTTCATATTTTAATTAAATATCATCCTGACCACCCAACATCATCTTCACGTCCCATCGGCTACGCTGATTGTTTTGCGTAGTTCATTTCATAGCTTCGGACTCTTTAAGCTTAGTAAAGTTAACCTACGTTATCCTGCGTCAATTGCAATTTGCGTCAGTCTCCAACTCCTTTGCAAAGCAGCCATTATCCGGCCGAGCCCATCACTGACTGCCTGCCATGTGTTAATGTCATCACACATCTTCTGCAACATGTTGTCCGCTGTCGTTTCTGGTCCGCAGGCGGCGAATATGTTGGCACGTTCCTCTTCAAATCTTGGACAATAGAATACCACGTGTTCGGGTGTCTCGTCCACGTCACCGCATGTTAGGCAGACCGGCGAGGCCGCATGTCCGAACCTGTGGTGATACTTCATGAAGCATCCATGACCAGTCAGGAATTGCGTCATGTAGAAATCCACTTCGCCATGCTTTCTCTCCATCCACTCTTTGATGTTTGGGATCAAACGATGGGTCCACCTCCCTTTTTCCGAGCTGTCCCACAGCTGCTGCCAGTTAGCCATGGAGCTATCTCTGGCTCGTGTTCTCACGTTTTGCATGCCTCTATTTTCGTAGCAATATGAGTCCTCCACCAACAAAACCGAGATGGGCATGACTCCCGCTACACCCAGCAAACATTTATGAAGGTATAACGCAGGAACAACAGATTTATTCAAACAAATATACCAGTTAAAAAGATTGTATTAAACTTACCAAAATAGCATATAGCTACAAAAATGGAGGCGATATATCTACAATGACAAGATTCCAACGATTCGATTTTCCAACAAAAAGCAAATTAATCGAAAAAAAAATCTCCTCGACCGAGATTTGAACTCCAGTCCTCCGAGTTAGCAGTCCGGTATCTTACCACGATGCCATCTCATCAGTTGATATAGTCTACGCTAAAGCTCTATAGGTGAGATTTTCTTCTTGCGAACCGGTCAAAGCAAGAGACCGGAGAGAGTGTCAATTGAAGGACCGCCCATTTATCGTAATTCAGTTCACCCAAATCGTAAATGTCGAATGAGCATATTCTCAACTTTTTTGAGACATTTTTACGAATTGACTACACTGCTATCCGATTCAATTTTTTTTGGGAAAAGATTGTCGTAAATAAATGATAGAAAATCACTCAATACCAACGTGTTTACGATAGTTATTGAAAATGTCTTAATATTCGACTTGGATTATCATTTCTATTACGATTTCATGTTAGCTGGGCAACGCATGCAGCCTCCGACGAAACGGTGCGGTATGCACTGATGACCCGCAAATTCATTCGCCTCTGTACACTGTTCAGCTTCTGCTGGTTACACTGGATGTTAAGACCAGATTTCCAGGCCGCCCCTCCATATCGAAGGATTGACGAAACTACACTCGAAATTATCCTTCGCTGACTACTTCGGATCCCCGAGTTGTTCGCCATTATCCTCGTGAGTGCGGCCGTTGCTGTTGCCGCCTTCTTGCACACATACTCAACGTGGTTTTTAAAGCTGAGCCGGTCGTCAATCATCACACCCAAATATTTAAGCTCACGCTTTGATTCGATAGTGCATGATCCAACTGTAATCCTGCCTGTTTGCGGTGAAATCAGGTTTGATATCAGGACCATCTCGGTTTTGTGGTGAGCCAACTGCAAACTTTTGGAGTGCATCCAGCTCTCTACTGCATCTACAGCCTCTGAAGCTCTTAGCTGGACGATTTCTGTAGAGTAACCCGTCGCTAGTAGCACGACATCGTCCGCGAAACCAACCAACTTTACTCCCTCTGGCAGGCTCAATGTCAGCACCTCATCATACGTAATATTCCACAGAACCGGGCCCAGTATCGACCCTTGCGGTACTCCAGCTGTAACCTCCATTTCCTGAAATCCTTCGCTCGTCATGTATAGAAGCTTGCGGTTCTGGAAATAGCTTTCCACTAATTTGTAGAGATATTTCGGTATCCTCATTTTTATAAGCGAAGAAGCAATCGCTGCCCAGCTGACACTATTGAAGGCGTTACGCACGTCCAATGTTACTACCGCACAAAAACGGTCCCCTCTTCTCTTCTTGAGTCTGGCTTTATCAGCCGTTTCGATGACAGTTCGAATGGCGTCGACTGTGCATCGCCCTTTTCGAAAGCCAAATTGATTGTTGGACAATCCGCCTTCGCCCTCGGTGTACCGCTGGATACGATTCAAGATCACCTTTTCCAGAATCTTTCCAACCGTATCCAGTAGGCATATTGGCCTGTATGCCGATGGGTTCCCCAATGGCTTTCCTGGTTTGGGCAGCAGAACCAGCTTCTGTCGTTTCCAAATATCTGGAAACATCCTTTCCTCTATACAAATTTGCAGTGACGATCGGAACATTTCGGGAAATTCCATAATCGCGGTCTTAACTGCAATGTTCGGGATACCATCTGGACCCGGAGCCTTTTCCAGCTGAAGGGATTTGGCGATGTCCCGCAGTTCCTCCAACGATATTAACTCCTCATCGCTCGTATCCCAGTCGTACGGGACTTGCGGCCAGCTATTAATAATATGATGAGGAAACAGCTCTCTCGTTATTTCCCTCAGTTTGTTGGGGCACATTTCAGGTGGTGTGCTACCGCTTTTGTTTTTTGCCATGACTATCCTGTAGGCATCGCCCCATGGTCGGTCATTCGCATCAAGACAAAGTTTCCTTAAACATGCCTTTTTACTCTCTTTAATTGCCTTGCATAAGTTTCTTTTCGCATTTTTGAAAAACGGCCTACGCTCGTCTCTCTCCATTTGAGTTCGTGCTCTCTGCATGTTTCGTCTAGCGCGAAGGCAGGTGGCACGCAAATTCGCGATTTCCTCAGTCCACCAATAAACTGGTGGATGTGGGTTTCTACGATTAACTCTCCTCGTCATTGCTGCGTCACAAGCACGTGTGAGTACTTTCGTCAGGTTTTCCGCCGACAAGTTTGACAGGTTTTGCTCCCACTTCAAAACCTCGACGAAGACATTCCGGTCAAATTGTTGTGTCCTCCAGCGTCGTTCACCTGTCATTACCTCTCCTCTGACTGACTGTGCACTTTCACCCACACGATAACGGATCGCAAAGTGGTCGCTATGAGTGTAGTCTTCGCTCACCCTCCAATTACTTGTCCATCTGGGACTAGCAAATGTGATATCTATAATCGATTCACGTCCCTCTCTATGGTAGGTTCTAGTATTACCTACGTTCGCCAGGTCCACATTCAGCCTTGCAAGTGCTTCAAGTAAACTCTGTCCTCTGGCGTTCGTATGGGAACTACCCCATTCCTGGGCCCACGCATTGAAATCCCCCGCGATAATAACGGGGCTTCGGCCTGTGAGCAAATCGACTATCCTATCCATCGTAGCGCTAAACTTCTCCAAGGTCCACCTCGGTGGAGCGTAGCAGCTACAGAAGAAGATTCCATTGACTTTGGCTATCACAAAGCCTTCTTCATTTGATGTGACCACTTCTTGTATGGGGAACTTTCCTGTCACCCCTATTGCGGCCAGTTTGGCACTATCGGTCACCCAATTTGTGCCATTCAGGGCCCTTAAATAGGGGTCTGCTACTAACGCAATGTCTAGCTTCTCTTCCACCGCCATCTGTCGCAGAAGCTGTTGTGCTTCGTGACAGTGGTTGAGGTTGATTTGGATTACTTCCAAGCCCTTGGTATCGCTGCTAGCGCCTTTTGGTAGGCAGAGCACCTTGGGTTGCCAGTTACATGGTCACCAGTGCAGATAAGACACTTTGCCGGCTTACTGCAGCTAGTCGCTATGTGGCCGGATTCTCCGCATCCCCAGCATAATCCTCGTCTGTCAACTCCCTTGCAGTCAAACGACTTGTGGCCGTACTCCATGCATCGAAAGCATACCTCTGGTTGCTGGGAGATGGTTATCTGACAAACTGACCATCCCACTTTTAGCCGCCTGCACTCGAGTGCTGCGTTGGCTGCTACCACCGGAAGCCTCACAATCGCAACCTGTGTTCCGGATCTAGGAGGACCCTGTCTCAATCGGATAGAGATCTGATCTTCGCCGATCTTACACTGGTCAACTAGCGCTGTCCTGACTTCATCTTCTGTCGTTATTTCGTCGAGGTTTTTGATACGGATGGTAACTTCGTGACATAGCGCACGCACCTCCGCCTTCTCGCCTAGAACTTCCTCCGCCAGCACCTTGAAGGATGCACTCTTTGTTGCTGAACTTCGTTTCAACTCGAGGATCATCTCACCGGAACGAGTACGACGGATCCTCCTCACGTTTTCACCTAGTCCAGCAAGCTTGTGTGTGTGTGTGTGTGTGTGTGTGTGTGTGTGTGTGTGTGTGTGTGTGTGTGTGTGTGTGTGTGTGTTTGTTTGTGTGTGTGTTTGTTTGTGTGTGTGTGTGGTGTGTGTGTGTGTGTGTGTGTGTGTGTGTGTGTGTGTGTGTGTGTGTGTGTGTGTGTGTGTGTGTGTGTGTGTGTGTGTGTGTGTGTGTTTGTGTGTGTTTGTGTGTTTGTGTGTGTGTGTGTGTGTGTGTGTGTGTGTGTGTGTGTGTGTGTGTGTGTGTGTGTGTGTGTGTGTGTGTGTGTGTGTGTGTGTGTGTGTGTGTGTGTGTGTGTGTGTGTGTGTGTGTGTGTGTGTGTGTGTGTGTGTGTGTGTGTGTGTGTGTGTAGAATGTTACTTCTATTTTGATTTTGGAATTCATTCTTCAGTTGTCAAAATGCCGTCCAAGGAAGAAGAGCAGCGTATCAAAATTTTGCTCGCGCATCTCCGAGCAACTCGCACGCAAAACTGGCAAAATCGCTAAAATTTGCCAAATCAACGGTTAAAAATGTAATTAGAGTGTTTGGGGAACGTTTGTCGACAGCCAGGAAGTCTGGATCGGGGGGAAATCGAAAACCGGAAGCCGCTGAGACGACAAAGAGAGTTGCCGGTAGTTTCAAGCGAAACCCTAACCTCTCTCTCCAAGATGTCGCGAATAAGCTGGGTGTATCGTCTACAACCGTGCATCGAGCCAAAAAACGAGCCGGACTATCGACTAACAAGAAGGAAGTGATTCCAAATCGCGATAATGAACAAAATACGACGGCCAAAGCGCGATCCCGGAGGCTGTACACGACGATGCTGACAAAGTTTGACTGCGTGATAATGGACAACGAAACCTACGTCAAAGCCGACTACAAACAGCTTCCGGGACTGGAGTTTTATACGGCAAAGGGAAGGGGAAAGGTAGCAGATATTTTCAAGCACATGAAACTGTCAAAGTTCGCGAGAAATATCTGGTTTGGCAAGCCAACTGTACCTGTGGCTTGAAAAGCAGCATTTTCATAGCTTCCGGGACTGTCAACCAAGAAATTTACGTGAAAGAGTGTTTGAATAAACGTATGCTGTCTTTCCTGAAGAAACACGGTTGTTCCGTACTGTTTTGGCTGGATTTGGCATCTTGCCATTATTGTAAAAAGGCCATGGAGTGGTACGCCGCCAACAACGTGCAGGTGGTTCCCAAGGACAAGAACCCTCCCAACACGCAAGAGCTCCGCCCAATTGAGAATTGTCAAGCGGAACCTAAAGAAGACCAAAAAAACTGCTAAGGACGAGCAGCAGTTCAAGGCAAACTGGCTTTCTGTGGCGAAGAAGGTGGACAAGGTGGTTGTACAAAATCTAATGGCAGGGGTTAAGCGTAAGGCCCGGCAATTCGGATTTGCATTTTCATATGTGATGAAAGAAATTAGAGAAACATGAACCATCAAAGAACGAAAGAACATAAGCCGTAAATATCATGAAAATTTCGAAAAAGATACAACGGCTCACCGACAGGACTTGAACCTGCAATCTCCGCTTCGGTACAACGGCGCGTTAGCCAATTCCACCACGGTGAACGTGATGGAACCGGCGAACACGAGCAATTGAGCTCTGCCGATCAACTGCTGGACCTTCTATCGAAACACCATGTATATCCCGCATGTGATCTTTCCCTCTATTGATCTCTCTTGTTTCTCTAACCCCACCCATCGACTCGGGATTTTAGCCGAGCGAGCACATGGTCGATTGTTTCGGGTTTGCCGCAACTTACGGTCACGGTCAGATGAAGAAGCAATCAGTGCCGCTCAAGGTTCCGAGCAGACCAGTTACACAGGGAGGTGTTGCTCTGTTGAAATCAATACTGATGTTATGAAATCGCTTGGTACATCTTTGTACCTGAAAATGATCACATGCGGGATATACATGGTGTTTCGATAGAAGGTCCAGCAGTTGATCGGCAGAGCTCGATTGCTCGTGTTCGCCGGTTCCATCACGTTCACCGTGGTGGAATTGGCTAACGCGCCGTTGTACCGAAGCGGAGATTGCAGGTTCAAGTCCTGTCGGTGAGCCGTTGTATCTTTTTCGAAATTTTCGTGATATTTACGGCTTATGTTCTTTCGTTCTTTGATAGTTCATGTTTCTCTAATTTCTTTCATCACATATGAAAATGTGATCATTTTCAGGTACAAAGATGTACCAAGCGATTTCATAACATCAGTATTAATTCGGATTTGGAAAAGCGGAAGTCTAAGTGAATATTTTTCCAGAATTTTATACTAATTAAACTTGAAAAAGAAATTGAATTTGATTTTTTAAATAAACGATTTCACCGATTTACACGCGTTTTCCCATGACCAAATTTTGTCCGTATCACCCTTTAGATACGGAGAAATCGGCAGAACATGCAACCTTTGTCTGTCCCAGGTTTATGTCAAGGCGTAGGCAGCTTCTAACTTTGAACGCTGATTGTTGTGAATGAAATGTGTCGCGACGATTCCATCAGCGGAGGGCTTTCGTGTATGTAGAGTTCGTCCGATTTTACGGTTCGAAGCTTCAAAGATAAGGCAACATCTTCTGCGTAATGGATGCCGTGAGTATGTCGCGTTCATGTGTATGAGCTCCACCTCCGGGGGGGTTTAGGGTGATTTCCAACTATCGAAACTGCGGGGATAAGACTTGGCCTTCTCCGCAGTGGAGGATGTTGGGAAAGAGTTATTCCACGGTTCGGGCAATATTCGCGGGGTAAAATGGTCCGCCCGGGCGAGCCATTTGAATCGATGTATGATGACGTCTTCGTAGGGAATCATCCGAGTCAATGAGTTAAGTCCCGCGTATGTGCTGTGACAGGCGTGAGTCTTTTGACCGGGGCTCACGACGGGCAAAAGGTGGCCAACTTCGAATCCTGGTGACATTTAAGAAGTCGGGTTTCAAGTCGTTAGAGGAGATGTTAGGCTTCAAGTCTTTACATATTGCTGTCAGTGTCTTGATGATTAGAGGTCGGATTTTGAGTCGTAAAAGAAGAGATCAGGTTAGCAAGGAGTATGTGTGTAAACCTCGAGTCGTTACGAGGAGATGTCAGAACTCGAGTCGCCAGAGGAGATATGAGGCCTAGAGTCGTGTAAAGGAGAGGTATGCGTACGGTAACATCAAATCATTATGAGCTGAGGTCCTAGCGCGATTACCCGCGAATACTCAAACGGGATTTGTCACTTAGCCTAAGATTTTGTTGAAAAAGTCTAAAAAAGTAGCTAAAGTCAGACATTACCAACATGAATTACTTCTTAAGTCTTTCGATTGATCTAGAAATATATTAGAACTTTTCTTTTATTTCAATATCTTTCAAAAAGAGACCATGCACTTACAAGAAAATCATACTTTCGATGCAAAAAACACACAACGCCCGGTTTCAATGAATCATTCATTCTTTTATTTTAACTATGAAAAGCGACATGTTGTGGTGAATGTTTTAATTCGTTAGTTTGTTAATTATTTTCTTGATTCCATAATTTTGTCTTCTTACTATTCATGCTCCCCCAAAAACACTTGACGAAAAGGGTTCGTGTTTTTTTCGGGTGCTAACACAACATGTTGTTTCGAAAATCCAACAGCCAATCCGTGTGAATGCCGGCGAGCGGTGACTCTTTTGGTTCATATACTCCAACAAGCTTTACAGATTTTCCTTGTTTCGGTTTTTTTTGACTGATTCTCTGGTGGTGAAAATGGCGGGGCAGGGTCAGTATCTATGTAAGATTTTTATTTTGAAAAATGTAGATGTAGGTGTAATTTTTTGTTCTAACTTTTTGTTGTTGTTCTCAATATTATTAATTATATGATGATTTTAGCGATAGAATTTGAGTCATTACTTTTTTAAAAATTGTCATATTTTGCCTATAGAGATTTTTTGGTTTTTAACTTTAAGTGTTCGGTATGCGCTTAGGTTTTTAAAGTTTTTTTTTTTTCATTTTTCAAACATGCTCACCAACTTTGGCCTGCGATGATTTTGATGATCGTCTGTTTTCTATTTTATTCGTTCTTAGCGCTGGGTAAAAACTTGATTGCGTTTTCCGGGTTTTTGGTTTGTCACTTTTAAGTCTGTGGAACTATTTTGAATTGTGAGATTTTTAGAATATTCGTTGATTAGCTAATGTGATTTTTGGCGTGATGGTTTGCAGAGCTGAACAAAGTTCCAATTTTCCCAAGTTTACTTTATCCTTTCGAAAACATACGCAATAATTAACTAGGGGTTTTCATTAAAACGGTAAATTTCAATTAGGTAATATTTTTTCGTATGGAAAGTATCAATATGTCTCTATCATTTGCTTATAGTATGTTAGATCAGGTTTAATAATGAGCAACAAGAAATTACGATTGGTTTGGAAATTATAAAGAAGTTTTTGAAATTTTGAAAACTGTTAAACTCAATTTAAACCTTTAATTTATGCACATCTAGATTTTTAATTTATTTCTGAAATCAATTAGTTTAGGCTTAAACTATCGTTATGGAAAAGATTTGCGAACATGCGTTCCATAATTTAAAATGAATTTGAAAACTAATTGATAAGATTTAATACTTGGAGAAGGGTGGGATTATTTATTAACTTTGTTTTTACTAAAGGATTTTTTTTCTTTTGTTACAACACACTGTTTTCATTGCAATTTTTTTACCAATCGAACGATAGGTGAAAGGATGAAACGCATTTTACACAAAATCAGAAGGTTTATTTAGAACAAACCTCAATTGATTTCGTAAAACTGAAATCCATACCATGTACATTTTATTCTAGCTTTTGCAATCTAAACTAGATCTAGCGATTGTTAGCTGGGATCATGCATTGCGCTTTTAGTTTAATGAGTTCTATTTCTATTGTTCACTGACCTCCCACGATTGATGCATTAAGTTTAAAACATGATTTTTTGTGCTTCACTTTTGTTCATGACCTATATTTGGTTAAGATGAATGATTTTTTCTGATTTCTTTCTTGTTTTTTAGTTACAGCATAGCTAAATTTTATAAGTCCTAGGGTTATTTTCCTTCTGTATTAATCCATGCTAAACTCTCATAATTGAACTCTTCCATTTGCTTGCCCTTTCGATCAGCTAAATGACGCAAAACATCGTTTTGATTTTGTCTCCACTGCAGCCACTTACGGGTTTTGTGTTTACCCAATCTCTGTCCCTAATTTGCAATAAAAATTATAAAGATTCACCCACAAATGAAAGAACATTCCGATTAAAGCAGCATTTTTTTCGGTTTTGCGTGCGCATCCTTGATCCGATCTTTGCAATCAGCTTGAACCACTAACTGAACACGCACCATTCACTGAGTGAGATTTTGAGTGAGAGGTTCGCCTTGTTGAGTTTCTTGTTTTATGTTGTTTTTGGTTTTGGTTTGCTAGTACTTATTCGAAACGTTGAAGCGCGATCGCCACCTCGTTTTAACACATGCAGCCACCTTCCGAATCCTGTTGATCGCCGGAGTTCGAGGGTTGAGTTTGCAGATCGACAGCTGTTGGGGGGGAACGTTATGGTTAAGGAAAATTTTCGATTTAAACTTAAGTTTTATATCTTCAGGGTTATGCAGCTTAGCTGCTTTCAGAAAGTAGACCTAAAAATCATATCATAAAGCAAATTCTTCAGGCAATGTCGTTTGTCCCAGGGCGTTGCGGGTTTAATTGATCTGCCTTCAATGCCAAATGACATTCCTCCATTAAGTCAGAGTTAAAAGAAAAGTTAAAATAAAACCACGTGTTCGGGTGTCTCAACTGTGTCACCGCATGTCGGGCAGAGCGGCAAGACTTGGTGATACTTCATGAAGCATTCATGACCAGTCAGGAATTGCGTCATGTAGAAATTTTCGCCAAGTTTTCTTTCCATCCACTCCTTAATGTTTGGGATCACGATGTCCTACAGCTGCTGCCAGTTGGTTATGGAGATATCCCTGGCTCGTGTTCTCATGTTTTGCATGCCTCAATTTTCGTAGCGATAGGAGTCCTCCACCAGCAAATCCGAGATGTACATGACTCTCGCCACAACGCATGCAGTCTTCGACAAAACGATGCGATATGCACTGATGACTCGCAAATTCATTCGCCTCTGTACACTGTTATGCTTCTGCTGATTGCACTGAATGTTAAGGCCAGATCTCCAAGCCGCTTCTCTATATCTCAGGATTGAAGAAGCCGGTCGTCAATCATTACACCAAAATATTTCTTGTTTCTTCTGTTGAACCGAGCCAGCTAACGGTTTTGGTGTCAATTTATAGATTCTCTGAAAGAAATTTTCCGCTGAACAACTTTGTCCAAGACCGAATCTTCGTATCTTATAAGGCTAAAAAGTTATTAGCTGTTAAAGAGAGATATGTCTTTTGGCATCGATAAACTATAAATTCAATTGACATCCCTGCTGGGTGCCTAGCGAGGTATTGCATGACTTCTTTGTATGACGCATTCGCGAAGCCCCAGCAGTGATGTCAATTGAATTTAAGGATTTTCAATGCCAAAAGACATACCCCAGTTAAATCGCTAATAACTTTTTTGCCTAATTAGATACGAAGTTACAGTCTTCAACAAAATTTCCTTGAGAGAATTTATAAATTGGCACCAAAACCATTAGCTGGCTCGGTTCCACAGACGAAACAAAAATAATGTTGTTTTTTTCAGTACAAAATATTCAATTTTCCCATACGAACAAAAAAGTTCAAATTTACTCATGTAAACATTACTTAAAAATTCTGCAAAAAATCATGGATGAGTTTTGAACCAATACGAAGCTTTTTAGACCCCAGGGTTTGAGAAATTCAAAAATTACCCCAAATCGACTCAGTCTAATGATCCAACCGTATTCCTGACCGTTGCGGTGAAATCAGGTTTGATATCAGGACCATCTCGGTCTTGTGGTGAGATCGTGTGATGTGCCCACTCCACAAGGAATCAAGAGGAAAAAAAGGGCACCCGTAAAACTGACAGGTTCTAGTAAATCTAGTGTTAAGATTCGGAGGTTGATTAGGGGTAGGCTTATTTTTTTTTACTGTTTTTATAAGGTATGGGACTGGTAGAAAAAGGCAGGGAGATTTCGGCGCAGATGGGGAAAAGGGTCAAGACAGAAAAGAAACTCTAAAGAATCTAGAGGAACTTTCTCGTATTGATTTTGTCATGTGATTATAAGCCTTATTACATAAAACGAGTCGAGTAACTCGACTCGACTCCAGTCACTGTCGAGCCGAGCGAAGTGTCGTATTACGATAGTCGAGTGAAACCGATCGAATTAATTTGAGTGCTCGAATGGCGGCTATCATGTTGAAATTTTTCGATACTCGACTGTTCGACTCGACTCGACTCGACTACAGTAATACCAAAATGGCTCACTCGAGTAAAATGACTCGTGACTCGTCTTATGTAATGAGGCCCTATGTCAGAGAACCTGAAATCGAGAGAAACCAGTTTATTTTATTAAAAGTTGAAAGTCAAGAAAACTATTGCGTTAAGTAACTTGGGTTGTAAAACTACCCAGCAAACATTTAAGAAGGTATATATCGCAGGAACAATAGAATTATTCAAACAAATATACTAGATGAAAAGATTGTATTAAACTTACCAAAATAGCATATAGCTACAAAAGTGGAGGTGATATATCTACAACTACAACGATAAGATTCTAACGATTCGATTTTCCCACAAAACGCAAAATAAAAGATTTCAAGGTAATTTGAATAAACCGAAGAAAAAAAATCCTCGACCGAGATTTGAATTGCAGTCCTCCAAGTTGGCTGTCCGATATCTTACCACGATGCCAACTCATCAGTTGATATGATTCACGCTATATCTCTATACGTGAGGTTTTCTTTTTACGAACCGGTCAAAGGAAAAAGGGAGAGACCGCCCATTTATCGTAAATCAGTTCACTTTTAGAAAGCTCAAATCGTAAATGTCGGAATAGCATGTTCTCAACTTGTTGAAGACATATTTACGAACTGACTAAACTGCTATCCGATTCAACTTTTTTTGGGCAAAGCTAGTCGTAAATGAATGATAGAAAATCACTCAATACTAACGTGTTTACGAAGGTTATTGGCAATGTCTTAATATTTGATTTAGATTATCATTTCTATTACGATTTCATGTTAGCTGGGTAACCTCTTGGAATCACATTTTGTCATTTTCATTTCTTAATGAGGTTTAGTCGCGATCTTGGAACATGACCTGCTACAATTTTCCTTTATGGTCGTTATCAAAGATTACTCTGGCCACTCATGACCATCACAGAAAAGGTGTGCAGGACAAATTTCCCCGAATCGTGAGATATATATTAGAAGTTCATAGTCAAGCATAAACTCAAACTACCAAAAACGACTCGAATCTAGAGGCATGCAACCTTATACAAACAGTGTATCTCAGATTTAAGCTTTCTCGGTCAGATTTAAGCTTTCATCTCCAATGCTATCAAGGCAAAAATGCTGAAAAACGAGGTTCAGTAATACTTAGTCACACATTATAGAGTAATCGTAAGGTTGCATGCATGCCTCTGCTCGAAACGTGTTCTATTGTTATTTGATTCTTGCAAACAAGCTTTCGTGCAATGTTTACTTTGTGCTCAAGAACGGATGCATTGCCCCTGCCTTGCACTCAAACTATCATGTATTGTTCCAAACTTGCACAACCCTTGAAAAGTTTGGGTACAGCCAGGAGATTCGAACCTCGACCTTCCGGTTGAGAGGCGGGCACTCTACCACTGAACCATACCTGAATGCATTGGTATGAGAGCTTCAGAGTTCCAATAAATAGCTTTCCAAGCAAGAACACTGAGGCAGGAGAAATAACTGTTTGTATCAAATAGGTTGTGTTTTTTTTTTACTTCGGAACAACTTTAACGACACTTCCCGATCTAAGTGTTAGACAATGCTCCACGTCGCTTTTTCGACCAACTATCAAAACATTTTTCAATATGGCTGAACGTGTGATTGTCAAATCATACAAATGTATGTATGAATGTTGGTTATCCACCATGTGTGCATGGATTCACCGCAATTTCTGCCTAAGTATGTACATACATGCATTTTTAGATAAGTTTGTTCGACAAATCTTCAAAGCAGCGCGTACTTTACCCTTACCCCGTGGCTTCGTATGAACTGTTAGGGAGTGAATGTATTGCGTGTGTAGATGGAGGAAGGAGTCAAATCATGCATTCCGGTTTCTCGCCAGCTGGTAACAGAGATGATATATATAATCGCGAGTCTAAATACTCGCATTTTGCCATCTTTTCAGAACGGTTTTATCTCGTTAAACTTAAACTTGGAAACCATCGGAAACTGCCTTAGAAGGTGTTGAGAACGATCAAGGTAAACCCAGGGCAGTCGGACTATGATATCGCCAAGAAATTCAATGCTAAGCGGTGCACCGTCATAAGGATTCGTCTGCGCGAAGGAATACGATCTTATCGGGCCAGTAAGCAACCAAACCGGACATTGAAACAGAATGTAGTAGACAAAGGATGCGCCCAAAAGTTATACAACAAGGTTCTTATGAAGTACGACGGATGCATGGAAGATGGATTTTGGCAGCTTCCAGGACAAACATTTTATAAAGCCACTGGTTGGATTGATGTTCCTGACAAGTCCAAATTCGTTTTTTCCGATAAGTTTTAAAGAAAGTGTTTGATCTGGCAAGGTATTTGCAGCTGCGAACGAAAAACCTCGGTTTTTGTGACCGAAAAAAACGTATTCTTCCGTACATTAGATCTCACAAAGGACCGGTAAAGTTTTGGCCAGATTTGGCAAGCTGCCACTACAGTAAAGAGGTACTACAGTGGTAGGGGAAAGTCGGATAAGACGGACACAGCGGGTAAAACGGACACTTTCAATATTTCGAAAATTACAATGTTTGGCATAAATCAAATGATGGGAATATGTTCGCCTAAGTGTATCAACACTTTCGAGTCCCTTTGTTTATTTATATCAAGCAAGGTCCAATAAAAGAAAACGAAACAAACAAAAACTTTGTGGATCCATTATTTGATGTAATTTTCTCTCCTCATAAAATAGTTCATAACTCGCAGCATTTTCGAAAATTTCAACTTTTTTCAAAGGTAGAGTGTTTATAAAGGTTCTTTTCGACCATCTGGAGAAAAATAGGCCAATTTCGGTCAAAGGGCTTGAGCAACAATCGTTTTGAAAAAAAAAAGTTTCTGAGGCGGGTAAGACGGACACCTCAAGGTCGGGAAAAAGGAACACATAAGTTTCACTAGGTATTTACAATTTTTCATCGGTTTGATCCTTCATATGCCTTCAAAAGACCTTGGCAAGAGCAATTGTCGGTCGAAAAGCATTCACCATCTCAAACAGGCCATAAAAAATGTAAAAAACAGGATTTGGTTAAAACACGTTAGCAAATACTTAACTCACAAAAATATCTACTTTTACAGCAATTCTTGCGGCAAAATGTACTTTTTCTCAGCAGTGTCCGTTTTACCCGACCATTTATGAAAAGTGTAATTTGAAGCATGTTTTAGATAGCTATAAAAACAGTCTTGATGAAGGAAATTTACTAATTCGAATGGTTAATTCGATAGCAATCAGCCTTAACTGCCCATCTGTACGAAAACTGCGATTATAAAAGCAATATCTGATTTTCTGTTGCGATTCTACCTTAGGGTGTCCGTCTTACCCGACTTTCCCTTATAGAGACAAAGGGGTGGATTTTGTCGAAAAGGACATCAACCCACCCAACTGCCCTCAATTTCGCCCTGTGTATCATACAACTCCTCAAATGCAAATCGCTTCATATTAAAAGCATACTTAAGCTCAAGTCCTCTGTTTTGTATGGGGATATTAATTTTCCTAGTGCCCCTATAAGATAAAAAGGCCCTTACCTGTGCAGTAGTGAGGTCAGCTATACTAAACAATCCAGGGGGACCCGATCCAGGGTGGCTTTGCCTGCTTCGACTCCGCAGAGTTCGTAAACAATCTGCTAGTGAAGTTTAGTGTTTCGAAGTTTCTCAACTATTAGTTTTTCCATGTTCTGTCCAACTTTTTAAGAGAACCTAAGAAGAAACAAAGCAAAAATTGAGAAATTTATAAAATTTTCAAAAAAAGTTATTAAAAAGGGCGAATTAGGCCCAAAAGAGAATTAAGACGTATTATTATTCCTAAGATGAGATTATAGATTACTGCCAAACGTGTGGATATTTTACGCTCGGGATTTAATGTTTTAGCAACGGTGTCTTGGGGCAACTGTAGCTCGGCGTGAACTTTTCTACGGCCCTTGAATAAGGACTTCATGGGCCCGCGAAGGGTATTGGATCCTTTATTTAAAATCTCCTGGTGACTGCTTGGTTTTGCTCGATTGGAATGACACTGACAGAAAATCCAAAAATTCCAATCGTGACATTTCGTCTCTTTGTTTACTATAGGCTCGTTAGGGATACTCATTAGAGTAGAGCAACCTATGGGAGGGTATTTGAATCTGTTTAGAATGACTTTTTCAACGAAAACATTCATAAAATCTGAAGAAGCAAATGAGATAAGATCACACTTCCACCATGTCGGTCAACAAAACTCCACCCAGGACAGATCCTAGTCGAAATAAACGAAGAACATTACTTTCTTATATGGATCCCGTTCGACGTGCAATTTCTCGCTTTGAACGGAATCAGTAAGCGAAGCTCCCAAACCCTGCTATCGTAGCCTCTAGACTAAGGTTGCCCGATTGTCCGGATTTATCAAGGTTAGCCCAGATATTGACTACAAAATTAGGGAACAGTCCGGTCCGGCCCGGTTGTCCGGATTTCATTGAAAAAAGTCTGGATTTTGCCCGGTTTTAATTACTGTATTTGCAAAATCAAACCAACACAAAACAGATTGTGTTGTAAAAATATTTTATCTATGTGTCCAAACCAATTTTTTTAACAAATTTTATAAAAACATTCATGAACGGTTTTAGGAAACCTAAAATACAAATTAAAATCTGCTGCGAACCCATGCCATCAATATTACCACGCTAACCACTCGACCACCGAGACCGAGGATTTTTTGTCGACAAGTTTCAAATCAAATGTCCGGATTTTGCCAGGTTTAGATAAAATAGCCCGGATTTGTCCGGCCCGGATACGTGCTGAAAAATATCTGGCAACCTTACTCTAGGCTCCAAGAGGTTCTGAACGTGGAACAAGTAGGTAAGCTATTTTGAGTTTTCACTCTATCCTACTGGAGTTTAAAACCGAAAATAATTTGTTGCTTATATTATCCAAAGCTGTAGCGCGGTTTTGTTCATTTGATCAAACTTGAGAAAGTGGTGTTCACTATGATAAAGGTCTAATCGAGATGCTTAATTAGATTAAATGCAGTTTTGGAAGATTGTAAACATTTTTTTTCAGATCCAGTAAGGATTGGATATATTTGAATTTTGATTTGATATTTGACTTAAAGCTTAAATTTTCAAAATTCTAAAAGAGCGAAGGTTTAAAGGTTTATAAAAGACTTAATAAATACATTAAAAAAAAATAAAATAAACTATACAGTTATTTTCTGGGAAGAACCTAAGGAATCATTGTGGTATTATCTTGAAAAATGAAAATAAATTACAAAAATAACGAAAAATAAAACACAAACGTTCAATATATAAATCATACTTTTTAGTCATATTTATTTAGTCCACATAATTCTAGTAAGAACCTTAAAACAAGAAGTAGTTAGCCCTAGAGAATGGAAATGTTAACATCCGACTATCCTGCGAGCGGTTCCATTCCGGCTTTGCACCGAGTCGCAGCCAGAAAAAAAAACGGAAGAAAAAATTAACCCGAATTATCGTGAATGTGTAAGATCGTTCTCTTGGTTTTACTGCCGTTTTATTTTATGTTTTTTTTTTCTTCATTCCTGCCGCTGAATTCTAAGCAACGAAACACTTGCACTTCCGAAATTAGGATTAAACTTAACTAAAAACAGAAAAAAAATATTAAGGAAAGTATCTCATTACTTTTAGCTCGTAGACAACTTAAGATCTAGGTTTCTTTTTAAATATAAGATAGGTTTAGTGTTTGTATTATTTTTAATAACTGTAATAAGTAAATTGCAAATTAACAACAACATAAATTTAGTCGAATCGGTAAGAACCTGTTATACAAATTAGGATACGGAAAAATAGACTTTCTTGAGGGGAATTAGGAAACCCAATCGGGATTGATAATTGATCGGACTCTGGTTAGGTTGTATTAAACTTTACCTTTCTTGCGCTATAGAATAAATAATAATAACGAATAGCAAAAATAAGACGAATGTATCTGGTTGGTTATAGGATGGACTGGACATTTACGTTGACCTTAAGAGCTGGTTGCAATCGTAGGATAGAAATTTTACATTCTACAAACTTCGGCTAGCCCTAGCGCCTTTTTTCCTATGGATTTGATTTTATCCCCGGATATGTAGAACCATCTCAAGCAATTAAGCAAATGAACCAGCAGCGGTCGTTGGTTCTTCTTTTGGTTTGGTGGCTGTTGTTGTTGTAGTTGTTGTTGATATAGTGACGATGATTTGATTGATATGGAGAGCGAGAGGAGATGATATGTAGATCCAGCCATTTCAGCAAGCACAGCCACCCTCCGGGTCTTTCGTTTCGTTCGGCGAGTCCTTGAGCACGACTTCTTGCACTGGGTTGATAGAAATGATAAGTTAAGGAAAACAAAAACAACTCAAGAGAACTTAAAGTAGAACGAAGTAAATGCGGAAACTGAAGCTTAAAATAATATGATTAATCTTCGTGGTCGCTGTCATATTGTCAAAGAAAATATTCAAAGCACAAAGAAAATGTATGATAATTTTTGACTCATGTTAAAACTCTCAGAGCGAGAGAGGCTAGGGAGGAGATTGGTCTTATTAATAAGAAATTTGGTATACGCAGTTTTCTGGAGACGGTGAAAGTTCAAATAATAGTTACAAACTCCTGAGAGGCTCCCATACCAAATAAACGTATACACTGGATTCTTTTTTAAAACGATCTTGTTTTACACGGTTTTATTTTAAAAGATTATTTTTAAACGATTTTCTCGAATTAAGACGGTTTTCGAACATGTCAAAAACAAGTTCTAGACATTCTCGATTTTTTTCCAACCACTATTGGGTGGTAAATTGATTCGGATGTTGCTTCCCGACAGAAACATGGGCCGGAATGGCCAATTAGAGACTCTGTGAAAGTTCCGGAACAACCGTGACTTAAAATCCAAAACAAATCGATTGAATAAATGAAGTCAGGCCTATTTATAAGTCAACTATTATATACGAAGCAGTCAGGAAAATTTAATTTTCTTATCACTTCTTTTATTCATATTTTGGGATTGAGCTTGTAAAAAAATTCCCACATTCCTCTCACTTCATGGAATCAATCATCTTCTCTTTTATTCAAATTTTAGCTCACTATTGGATCCCTTAGAACTTCTTGAACGATTTGCCATATTAATTTTGGTCGAATAGTTGATTTCCAGCTGTTTTGTTGTATTTGTATCTGTATGGAACTTTTCTGGATTTTTCTCGATCAGCCCAAAAAAATGTGTCAATAAAC
Source organism: Uranotaenia lowii (assembly GCF_029784155.1). Taxonomy (NCBI): domain Eukaryota; kingdom Metazoa; phylum Arthropoda; class Insecta; order Diptera; family Culicidae; genus Uranotaenia; species Uranotaenia lowii. The sequence goes on along the minus strand of NC_073692.1, from coordinate 347,705,877 downwards.
TTCGTTATTAGATGCTAGCTTCAAAATCACTTGACAAATTTTCATCGAATGTTGTACACGTACACATTACATTACTAGAAAGCGTCAATGAAAATTTTATCGATTTCCATCCATGATTTCAAAAGTTATTCACAAAAGGAAGTGTCGCATTTTTCTCGAATACACTCCTTATATGGTCTAGTTTAGTCGAACAAAATAATTGCCATAAGATAAATGAAATATTATAAGCTGTGAATTAGACTGCCCCAAATTTGTATGGGAAATTCAAAACCTGTAAAATGTTATGCGCTGCAAGCTAAAATTGATCATAGGTCTAGTGTAAGATCCTATGCCAAATTTGGGCCAGATCGGATCACGGGAAGGGGTCGCTCAACGAGCCTGAAGTTTGTATGGGATTTTGAGACATTTTGTTTGGGAGAAACATGAAATACCAGTATTTCATAAATAACTTCGGTTTCCTCCGGCCGATTTCTTTTGAAAACGGGTTTTCTTAAAGCCCAAATTATGACAAATATTTCATCCGAAGACTGCAAATCGATTCGAGTCAATATAAAAAAATTATTAGGCTTCAAAAATGGGCTAACTTTTTCAAGGGTGGTATTCATCATTGTTAATCAGTTCGAACATTTCGACGCAGCATTAACCGCGATGAACACCACCCTTAAAAAAGTTATCCTATTTTTGAAGTCTTATAACTTTTTTATATTAACTCGAATCGATTTGTAGTCCTCGGATGAAATATTTGTCATAATTTGGGCTTTAAGAAAATCCGTTTTCAAAAGAAATCGGTCGAAGGAAACCAAAGTGTTTTATGAAATACTGGTTTTTCATGTTTCTCCCGAACAAAATGTCTCAAAATCCCATACAAACTTTAGGCTCATTGAGCGACCCCTTCCCGAGATCCGATCTGGCCCAAATTTGGCATGCGATCTTGCACTAGGCCTAGAATCAATTTAAGCCTGCAGCACATAACTTTTTCAAAAGTCGGGTAATTTGGGGCACCCTATTGTGAATGGTTGTAAACGAATTTTGAAAACGTATTTTAAGATAATGATTACGAAAATACTTTAACAGCTTCAAAACCTCCTGCTCAAGTTTAAGATCATCCTTATCTGGGTTTTAGTCTGAAGACAGCTTTAAACCTATTTTGAAACTTGGAAAAAAATAAATGGAAAAAGTCTGTTTATATGCCCCAGAGGTTTTATGAAAGTCGTTTGGTCGAATAAATTGCAGAGGCCTACAAAACTCAGTGCTGATTTTGACTTATTTGTGAACGGTTGTTCTCTAACAAACTAACTAACAGTTGTTCTCTAACAAATGTAATATTTTTTTAGATTTAAGAGATTTTTTCATTAAAAAAGGCTAAATTCCAAGGAATATTGAAAGAAGGTAGTGCCGAGAGCCATATTGGATTTTTTTCGTGACATCACTGTTGCCAAGCTGTCGAAGGTTTATACTGGTAGAACTCAAATTTCAAAGTTAAACACATTAAAGAACTAAATTAAAATCCAATTTAATTCGGATTATGTTGTAAGGCCACTAGTGGATTGTGCTATGAAGTTTCTTTGTGTTTAATAGACTGCAGTTTGTATTATTCTTGAATTTGTTATTGAATGCACTAGGATTGTTCGATCTTCGGGAAAAGATCGATCTCCAAGATCGATTCAGATGAACGGTTCTGGGATCGATCCATCGAAAAAATCGGAGCTTGAAGATCGATCTCCGATTAATCGATCTTTTCTATTTGTTACAAGAAGGAACTGCATTTTATCAAAAATTTGCAAAAAAGACACAAAATTTCAAATTTGTATAGTCTTTCTACATATGGAAAGAAAAAAAAAAATTAAGCACTATTTTGTAAGGTGAACCAAAGTTGATGCTTCAAAACAACACTAATCAAAATCTAAATATCTCGGAAACGCTTTGATACATTATGTAATGTACTGACAAGAAATATTTTAGAAATTAAAAGAAGTTATTTCAAGGTATTTTTATTTAGATTTTTGAATGAATGTAAGAGGTTTCGAAAAAAATATGCGGAAAAAAAATCATTTTTTTTAACAAAGGAATTTTTGGAAAATTGCTATTATTTCTTAAGATTAGCAAATTCTAGCAAACTTTTTATTCTTAATCAATCACAAACACCTTTCACCCAATTCACAAGGTTCGGAAATAGTTTTCGAAATTCAATTGAAATAAATAAAATAAAATAAAATTATTTATCAACTGATCATGAATGCTAAATAAAAAAAAATCGGCTTGACCAGTAATCGAACTCTAGTTTTCTGATTCTCTCTCCGACACCTTACCAATAGGTAAATCGTCAGATGTAAACTAGTCAAACTGTAGCTCTATAATTAAGTTGACTTCATCAAATATTAGCTGCTAGATTCTACGGCAGTAAACGCTCATCGTTCCCCTATTGATGGTGCTTACACTGCCCCTACAGTGACTGGTTTTCAGATTTCGGCACATAATTTAAAATGCATTTTTAAACGTTTATAACAATGATGTAACTCACATATTATTGCTGTTTCATATGGTTAAATAAGCGTCCTCCTTAAGGTGGCCATTATAACCCTATTTTCCCTAAATGAGAAAAAAAAGATCGAAAGATCGGATCGAAAATTAACCGATCTAATCGATTTTTTCCTGGCCAAAGAATCGATCCAAAAAATCGAAAATCGAAGTTGAAAAGATCGATCTTCCAAGGATCGATCCAAGATCGACCAATCCTAGAATGCACAGTCATGCTCTATGTGAAGCGAGCAAAATAAATAATTTTCCCCTTTCAAAAGGTCTGATTGGTAGTTTATGACAGTGCACCTCATCGTCATGATTTGAATCTAACATGGTGTACCATATGAATTTCTAATTAAGAACTATTAACCCCAATAAAACCATTGCAACTTTGTTTTACTAAATTCCAATAAAAGATTGTGGTTGGTTTCAAAAAATACTATTTTTGGTTATTTTATTTTTTCAATGATTCAAACCTAACTGATTTCAACATTTATAAGCAAAATTTTAAACTAATTATCAAGTTTTGTCATTTTGACTTAGGTTACCTCAGCAACTTCAATCGTCTGAATCAAAGCAAACCAACTACTACATTCAACTTTTTTAGTATCAGTCTTGAAGAACAATAATATTCCTAGAATTGTGTGCCTTCAAAGTTGAAAAAATCTTCAAATTTTTTTAAAGTGACGTCACAGGCGGTCCTAATACTATAGCAAGGCTGCCTCGGCACTACCTCCTTTAAATATTCCTTGGCTTAATTCATTTAAAATTTGGAAAAAAATCCAGAAAATGTTAAGAATCAATTTAATTTAATAAGAATTCTGGGAGAAAAGCAAAAAAAAATTTTTTTTATTTTCCTTTAACTAAAACATTAAAATTATAAGGAAGTTTCGATTCAGTTTTAAACCAAAACTTAAGTTTTTCTATTTTAGAAGCAAAAGTCAAATTGTTTTACAGTATCTAACAAAGTTGTTGAATGAATTTGTATGGATATCTTGAAACAACAAAAAAAAAGTTTTATTGTAACGTCCAATTTTGGCTAAAAATAGTATCAAGGAAAAATCTGGATCCTGTTTTGCAGCGATTTTACGTTTCGAAATTTCAAAAATATTCCTGGTTTTGCTGGTTAAAAATGGTGATTGTTCTCGGTTTTTAATACTCTTTTTAATGAATATGAAAACACGGCGAATAAAAAAAAACTCAATGAAAAGTCAGCCAAGTGTAATTTAGGCTAGATTCGTAAAAATGTATAAACTTGTGTATGAGACAGGGTTGAACTTAACCATTAAATAAAATTTACGGATAAATGAAACAAGATTATTTTGTTATAAGGCTAAATACCTTAGGAGGATAGAAGCTATTTTTGACAAATTTTATTTGCAGCTCAGAAAAGTGAAAGGTATAGGAAAAATGAAAAACAATATCTGTTATGTAAAATACGATATAAAAAAAACTTTCAATTTACCTGTCAATTAACACATTGTGGGCCAAATAAGAGATATTTCGTCTTTCGCTCGCGGCAAGTGAGCTGTACTCAGTAGAAGCATAACTCAAATTATATAAATTTATCAATGAAACTCTTCTACAAAATTTAACACAACACTTTCGGTAACTTAAAGATGATAAATTTATAGAATTTGGTTCAATGATTCTGAGACATAGAATGCCGAATTTAGGTGATTCCCGGTTTAGATATTTTAGCGGTCTTTAATGTGTTAAGAGATTTCTTTAGCTAGAGAAAGTGGAAAATCTTATTACCTAGAGTGATGTCAATTTTGAAAAATACACATGAATTCTTTTTAGTAAATAAAGATTATTATTAAAAGCAAAAAAATCGAGTTTTTTTTTAACTTTATTACTGTTATCGAAAAAAAATGGATTTGTTTTGTTTCGATAATAGTCGTTTTAACATCTTTATGTCATTCGCGACTAATATCAACGATGCAGTTGGCGGATAGTCATTGAAAAACTTATCCGGTACAACTATGATGGATGTTTATTCTTGGGCTTGAACTCACAGACATCGGCTCAGGAAGCAACTGATTTGTCAAATGAGCTATATCAAAAGTCCGAAAAAATTAATATTTTATTTGCAGCTTCATATAAAAATGTGATTCTGCTTCAAAACTGCGAAAGTACTTGGTCTTTCCATGAACAAAATTGAACGAAACATTTCAAATTTTATTTATTGTTTTTTTTTTGTTTTTGATATAAGTTTATTTGGTTATCAGTTCAGGACGTGAAAACTTCCCTTGGATGGTTTTTTAACCGATAAATTTCGGAACGATTAACATTGAAAGGTCCGAAGTCGGTCATCCAAACTCAAACAGCTGTTACTTTCATTTTCCTGGGCCGAATTCCCCCAACTGACTTTTGTTGAGTTAGTGTTTGTTGATTTTGTTTTTTTGTTGAAAAATTTTCATATGATGAAAATGCCCAAATTCATCACGAGCAAATGGTCACGAATTTTGTGTTTACTGGCTTAGGTTATGGGTTAACACTGAGATACTAATATTTTTTTTCGCTGACGGTATACAGTGTACCCGCCTTCACCATGCAGTATGTTTTTTTATTCGCTTAAGCTTTATCAAACATGTTTTTTGTGTAGATAGTTTTTAATATTTTAGTCAAAAAATTTAATCAGAATTAGACAGGCAACATAATTCACACTTTTAGAAAGGCTTATTTGAATAAAGTGTTATTATCCAACAATTAAAAAAACTGGAAGTTTCGAAAACATCAGAAGGAAGAAATAGTTTGTTATAATAAGCTTAGTTGATATAAGTTTTTAATTGTGTTTGTATTGATTAAAATTTAGAATATTTAAGAAAGGTGGATAACAACCTTTTGTGTGCCAATAGAAAAAAAAAGTCTGATAGATATCCTTTCCTGAGAAACTAAATCGGAATTATAAACTGAATAAAAGCAATAAATTGCAATCAGTAATCGAATTTCAACTTCCCCTATAAGTATAATTGCTTCAGAAATGTACGGAATAGAAAGTAGAGATTTGATTAGTATAACTTTCTTTTTTTTATATCTCAATCCTTATGAATTCAGCCTCTCCTGATCTGAAACGGGCTTCGGTTTGTAGTATTTCCAACCTTGAAACAGTAATTCAATAGTGTTGACCAAAAATCGCATGGCACAACTGAAAATGCAGACAGCAAAGCATTCTAAAAAGTCATTAAGAGTGATAGCAAATTTTAATTGGAGCTTCTTAAAGTTCTATCAAAACAGACTACCGATACCAGCTGGTGAGTATGTCCTTCCCGAATCAAAAATTTCTTAAAAATTGGGAATTTAAACTGCAGGTCCTAATTTTTTAAAATACAAAATTTAAAGTGAGCGAGACAATATTCACTTACTCATCACTTGAGTTTTAAGTGACTGGCACTTGAATTCTACTTGATGTCTGATTTACTGAATTTATCTGACTGATTTACTTCTCCGCTAACTTGACCGATAACTTAAAATTCAAACAAATCTACGAATAGCGCATGTAAACAATGTTTCGATTAAATATGTTTATTGTGGTTTTGAAGGGAAACTTAAACGAGTTGTGTTTGTGCTAGTAGACGCAGAAAAAGAGTTATTAATTATTATTGAAACAATTTTATACTTCCAGAGCTCGATGAAAATATCGTTTAGCATTGCAATGATGTTAGTTGTTTGTTATAGAAGGTAAATTGTGATGAATAAACGGTAACCATAATAATAAATTAAATTTTTCTTTTATTTCTACTTTTTCAAACCATCAAGATCTGAAGACACTATCCAATTATGTTTTTTTTTGGGAACTTTCAAGCGCAATAAAAATAATAGTAAGTATCATGAAATCAAGTGAATACTCGAAAAATATTAAATTTAATTATAAACGACCTAAGCATTAATTTAAAATTCACTTTTCTGCGAACCTCAAATTCGCTTCATCGCTTATTTTAAATTCACTTGACGGTCACTTAAAATTCACATGAATCGACAAATGGCCAAAATTCACTCCAATCTTTACTTACATGCTAAGTGAAAATCATATTCAGTGCATGAAATTGTATTCTACACACTTAATCCTCTAGTGCCCAACCACACCTTTAGAAGCGGTCCACTAAAATCGGCATAAAACCATAGCCAAACGTTATTTTTATTTACTTTTTGCGCTAAATCATTTTAAATATGATAAGATCACCATACATACTAATGCAAACTGTTTGACAAACAGTTGTCAATAAAAGCTGCAACTTAGAGAAGCTTTAAATCATGAGAAAACTGGAAATTTACCTATTTTTCGGAAAATGATCAATTTGGTAGCCTCAAAAACCCTTAGTCAATGAGTTTTTCGATAAAAAAAAATTATTGGCAATAAGGTATAAGACTTACTACCATTCTGGATTGATTTTTGGGATTTTATTTCCTAAGTTAGGTAAAAGAGATGAAACATAAACCCCGATATACATATCTTTGTTATTTGTGGAACCATTTAAAAAAAAACTACATAAAATATAGCGATGAGTCAGTATTAATATGTTTTAAAATTCAGGAAAAATTGGTTGAAGTGTGTAAAACCCAAACTGAAAGTCAAGCTCCTTAGCCCCTGTGGGTTGTATAGTTTTTGGAAAAGTTGTCAAAAAAAAATTATCTCATCTATAAAGTTGTTGATAGAACAAAAGTTGTTTGTGAAGCTTCTGTGAATTTTTCAGCAAAAAAAATGTTTCTGGAGAGTTAACCTAAATATTTTCGGTAACTCAAAGATGATACTAAATTCGTAGATTTGGATCCAGTGTAAGTTTTGGAAATGCGGGAAAAAAATGCTATCATTCAAACGCTGTGCATTCGAATTTAAACGACGAACTTTTCCATTATCGGAAGCACAACACAGCTAGCATTCCGGACGGAATGGAATGGTCAATCGTAACCCTTTTCAACTGTGTGCCGGACAAGGCCATTAGACAGCGACACTGTTGCTGCCACAGAAGCAATAAACATTCTGGATAAATGTCTCTATTCTTTTAGTCCCGCAACACCCAGAACATTTTTCCACCAAAGTGGAAAGCAAAGGCAAAATATTTCCTGAAAAGACAAGCTAAAAACAACAGAATCCAATATAGAAAAGAGATATGTTCTCTCTGCTCTGCTTGCGACTTATTGGTTAGCATTTTTGGTAAAAGGATACTGTCTTCTGGGGGCTTGTTCTCGGTCGAATCCATACCGGGCAGGGCGGCGGCCACTCGTCGGAAAAGCTAAAAAATTGAAAAATGTAAGGTTAGAGCGGTGGAAAATGGAGTAGACATTGAGAAGAGTGGACATCTGGGCGAAAGAAAACATTTTTGGGCTGTTGATTTTTCTCCTGTCATGTTTTTTTTGTAGGAGGTGGGTGAAAAATGCGAATGACTTTTTGCCAAAACGATTCAATTAGCGGAGGTTAGTAGCTTTTGATTCGTTCGATTGTGAACTGGTTTCGTAGTTTTGTAATTTACTCGTTTTAACGATTGAACAGTTTCCGTACAGTTGTACTACACACGGTGGCCAATGAATTTCACCATTCAACAAACCAGTGTTTACTTTCGATGGTTGAAAGAGAGTAGAGTAGAGAAGGAAAAACAAAACTACACAAATCGTTACCTGTTTCACGTTGTAGCCGGCTTTCGCACTCGTTTCGATGAACATCACATTCAGTTCTTTTGCTTTCCGCTCGCCCTCTTCCGTCGAAACTTGGCGTTTGTCCGAGAGGTCAGTTTTGTTGCCCACTAGCATGATGATGACGTCACTGCCACGTTCCGTCCGCACGTCGTCGATCCATTTTGAGGTCTGGTGGAATGAGTTTGCATCTAGAAAAAAGAATGGTGAGTTAGGAAAAAAGGTACAAGTTGGACAAGCTTTATGGTGTAATGCTATTTAAAAATTATTTTTGTAAATGATCCTTTCAGATAGTTTTCAAATATATTTGCAACAAAATGTGGAGCCACTATGACAAGATGTTAAAACATAAAACTTTAAATCCTGTGGGCACCAAAATGGTTTCTTAATTCAAATTTCTTGTAGGGATTAGAGATTGGAAAAAGTAAAAAGCATGTTCGACGTATCTTGTGTGATTTTTTTCCGAGGATGTCAACGAAGCCTATTTGAGTCACACGCATTGGAAACAGGAGTTATGGCTGATTTACCCTCAATTCCCTTACATTTTTCAAATAGTTCAGAAAAATGTTCGGACTTGAAAATTTTTAACCAAACGAGACATATCTTATGCGATTTTTCTTAAATTTATTTGTTTAATTTGGTCGGCCATCAGCACAACTAAAGGCTATTTAGGATTTTTGTTAAATAAATAAATGCTGTTTGAACCACTGCACGCTTTTCAAAATGGAGTTTGGAGGCTGTTTTTATCCTCAATACTTTAAGGAAAAAGCATGTTCGGACTTGAAAATTTTGAATCCAACGGGACGTATCTTGTGTGATTTTTCTCGAGAAATCCAATGTAGACTGTTTTAGTCACCGCACGCTTCGAAAAATTGAGTTATGGCTGTTTTTCCCTCAATTTCCCAACATTTTTCAATAAAGTCAGAAAATTGAGGATAAAACAGTCATAACTTCTGTTTCCAATCCGTGCGATGGCTCAAAAAGGCTTCGTTGGGTTCCTCGGATAAAATCACTTAAGAAACGCCCGATTTTGTTCTAAATTTTCAAGTCCAAACATGCTTTTTTTCTGAAATAATTGCAAAATGTAAGGGAATTGAGGGTAAAACAGCCATAACTCCTTTTCTGGAGTGTGGGATAGCTCGAATAGCCTCCATTCGATTCCTTAGAAAAAATCACACAAAATACGTCCCATTTGGTTCAAAATTTTCAAGTGCGAACATGCTCTTTCTGAACTATTTGAAAAATGTAGGGGATTTGAGGGTAAAACAGCCATAACTCCTCTTTGTAATGCGTGCGTGCTTCGATGAATTCCTAGGAAAAAAATCACACAAGATACATCCCATTTGGTTCAAAACTTTACAAATTCAAACACGCTTTCTTCTGTAATAATTGAAAAATGATGGGGCATTGAGGTTGAAAACAGCCATTACTCCATTTTCCAAAGCGTGCGAGAGATCAAAAAGCCTTCATTCGAGTACTCGAAAAAAAATCGCATAAGATAAGCCTCATTCAGTTCAAAATTTTCAAGTCCTAACATGCTTTTTCTGAACTATTTGAAAAATGTTGGGAAATTGTGGATAAAACAGTCAGAACTCCAGTTTCCGATCGGTGCGGTTACTCAAATAGGCTTCGTTGGATTTCTCGGAAAAAATTACATAAGAGACATCCAATTTGGTCCAAAATTTGCAAGTCCAACCGTGCGAAATAACTGAAAAATGTAGAGGAATTGAGGGTACAAGCAGCTATAACTCCATTTTCTGAAGCGTGCAGTAGCTCAAACAGCCTTAATTCGATTGCTCGGAAAAATTACACAAGATATGTCCCATTTGGTTCAAAAATTTAAAGTCCGCACATGCGTTTTCTTAACTATTTGGAAAATGTAAGGGAATTAAGGGTAAAACAGCCATAACTCCATTTTGGAAAGCGTGAGTTGGTTTAAACAGCCTTCATTCGATTCCTTGGAAATAAATCACACAAGTTACGTCCTAATTGGTTTAAAGTTTTCACGTCCAAACATTCTTTTTTCTGAAATAATTGAAAATTGTTGGGGGAATTGTAAATCCATTTTCGGAAGCATGCGGTGGCTCATACAGCCTCCATTCGATTCTCCAAAAAAAAAATCGCACAAGTTCAGTCTATATTGTAAAAAATTTTTAAGTTTAAATTAGTTTTTTTTCTGGATTGTTTACAAAATATAGGGCAATTAGGGGTTAAAAAGGAACTATAACTCCGTTCGTAAGTTCGTGCGGCGTCTGAAACTATGTCCAATCGATTTTCCGGACATTTTTACTAAAGGAAAGTATTTTTTCATAGATTTGTTTTGTGTAGGGGAATATCGAATTCATTCGCGGTTTATACACTTTTTTCTTCATTGTGGAGAGTTTAGCAAATTGGCTTAGAAAATAAAAAAAGGTTTTTTTAGAAAGCCTTCAATTTGTAAAAACAAAACTTATTCTATGCTCAAATCAAATAAGTTAAATCTATCAGCAGTTTCAATGATTTTAACCATCTTTGAAAATAAATTAAATTTTCAGAAGAAAATAAAAATAATAGATTAAAACTTTACGGGAAAGGGACCGTAATACACCAGAGGGACTAAATTGAACACTGGTTGCTCCCTGATAGGTAATAAGGTCAGAGAGCTGTATTACGAGCAGTGTAAAGTGTCTATATGTCACTTAGTATTGATTCTGTGATACGAAGTGCTGTGTTGAGTAATGTAACAGACATACATCAACCACTGTGGGCTGAAGTTTGATGTAAAACTGTGTATTACTGTGTTATGTAATGTAACACACAAATAATAGCCACTGTGGGCTGAGTTTTGTTGTTACGATGTGTAATGTTGAGCTGTGTAATGAAACAGACAAATAATAGCCACTGTGGGCTGAGTTTTGTAATGTTGTGTTGTGTAATGTAACAGACAAATGATAGCCGCTGTGGGCTGAGTTTTGTTGTTACGATGTGTAATGCTGTGTTGTGTAATGCTGTGTTGTGTAATGTAACAGGCAAATAATAGCCACTGCGAGCTGAGTTTTGTTGTTACGATGTGTAATGTTGAACTGTGTAATGAAACAGACAAATAATAGCCGCTGTGGGATGAGTTTTGTTGTTACGACGTTTAATGCTGAACTGTGTAATGCTGTGTTGTGTAATGTAACAGACAAATGATAGCCACTGTGGGCTGAAGTCTGATGTAAAACTATGTATTACTGTGTTATATAATGTAACACACAAATAATAGCCACTGCGGGCTGAGTTTTGTTGTTACGATGTGTAATGCTGTGTTGTGTAATGTAACAGGCAAATAATAGCCACTGTGGGATGAGTTTTGTTGTTACGATGTGTAATGCTGTGTTATGTAATGTAACAGGCAAATAATAGCCACAGTGGGCTGAGTTTTGTAATGCTGTGTTGTGTTATGTAACAGACAAATGATAGCCACTGTGGGCTGAGTTTTGTTGTAACGATGTGTAATGCTGTGTTTTGTAATGTAACAGGCAAATAATAGCCACAGTGGGCTGAGTTTTGTAATGCTGTGTTGTGTTATGTAACAGACAAATGATAGCCACTGTGGGCTGAGTTTTGTTGTAACGATGTGTAATGCTGTGTTGTGTAATGTAACAGACAAATGATAGCCACTGTGGGCTGAGTTTTGTTGTTACGATGTGTAATGCTGTGTTGTGTAATGTAACAGGCAAATAATAGCCACTCTGGGCTGAGTTTTGTTGTTAGAATGTGTAATGCTGTGTTGTGTAATGAAGCAGACAAATAATAGCCGCTGTGGGCTGAGTTTTGTTGTTACGATGTGTAATGCTTTGTTGTGTAATGTAACAGACAAAGAATAGCCACTGTGGGCTGAGTTTTGTTGTAACGATGTGTAATGCTGTGTTGTGTAATGTAACAGGCAAATAATAGCCACTGTGGGCTGAGTTTTGCTGTTACGATGTGTAATGCTGTGTTGTGTAATGTGACAGACAAATGATAGCCACTGTGGGCTGAGTTTTGTTGTTACGATGTGTAATGCTGTGTTGTGTAATGTAACAGGCAAATAATAGCCACTGTGGGATGAGTTTTGCTGTTACGATGTGTAATGCTGTGTTATGTAATGTAACAGGCAAATAATAGCCACTCTGGGCTGAGTTTTGTAATGCTGTGTTGTGTTATGTAACAGACAAATAATAGCCACTGTAGGTTGAGTTTTGTTGTAACGATGTGTAATGCTGTGTTGTGTAATGTAACAGGCAAATAATAGCCACTGTGGGCTGTGTTTTGTTGTAACGATGTGTAATGCTGTGTTTTGTAGTGTAACAGGCAAATAATAGCCACTGTGGGCTGAGTTTTGTTGTTACGATGTGCAATGCTGTGTTGTGTAATGTAACAGACAAATAATAGCCACTGATTTTTGTTGTAACGATGTGTAATGCTGTGTTGTGTAATGTTGTTGTGTAATTTTCGTCTCGCGGCTTCCATCACGTATAACTTTTTTTGAAACAAAACGAATCGTAATCAAATTTTCAGCACTGATAGAGGAAACATTCCAAAACAAAGTACATTCCAGATCCGACAACTAGAAGCGTTATGGTGCGTCTAGATTTAAGAAGATCCATGCTTTAGCTCTAAATTAATACATCATCTTTTTTCTGTCGTTCCAACAAAATCGGTACATCTAGGTTGATATTTTATCAATTAAAGTTTTCAATTATAGATGTAAACTTTTATGGGTTACTGATAAGAATGTGGGCTTTCTCTCTAATAATTTCGGTTCTACAATTGTTATCGAATCTCTGCTCCCTTATCAGAAAAAAAACAAATTTTAGGCCAATCCAATAAAACACAATGCCTCCAAACCGAATGGCAGGTGTCGTTAACATCGATCCAAAACCTCCAGCATGACACACTCTCTGACACGTATACTAAACGCATTTATGGAATAACTGAACCGCGACAAACTGCAACTTCCTCCACACAATTTTTTGGTGCCTTTGGTACTTTACTGTTAGTTATCAAGTTAAAAAGAAGGAGAAAAAAAAACAAACATTCGGCTTCTTATCACCTATCGCGAGTGGCAACCATTACACATCGACTGCAGTCTTAAACTACTAGCGTTAATGGTGAAAAAAATGCACACCTTTGCTTCGCAGTGCACTTCGAAATCGCAGTTGCAACGTTTATTGCCACGAGCCAGCGAAACAAAAAATCTATGACTTTGGATCAAATTCCGACAAAGTTTAATACCAATTCACAGAAACTGCTGGATTTCCGTTCCGCACCTTCAGCCGAATCGGATACCGATCCCCGTTTCTTGAAAGTACCCATAGGTATGGTATATCCATTCGATGCAGCTACAGGTCGGTCTAAATTTGATAGCAAGCCTTTGATAACCGATTTTATGTGTTTCTACCTTTGCAGAAACCTAGCGAGTGAGTGGGTGGTTCAAAGAGTTTATTGTGGGTTAACGTCATCAAAAAACCGGTCGTTCGCGCGATGTCAATTGGTGTCGAGGGTGTTGCCGAATTTTGGACGCGCTCAGTAACCTTGAGCAACCTTTCCGAAGGGGTCGGTTATGAGTCAGCGAACGGAATTGCTGCTACTGTTCACTTTTAAAAGCTAACCTAGTTCGATGCGCGAACGATAGGCGTGAAATTTTTGTTTTGCCATTTATTTTTGCCTTCACCTTTCCACTTGGAATTGAAGCGATATGATTTCATACTTTATTTACTTTGTCGTTGTTTAAGTAAAAGTTGTTACTAGCCGGCGATGGAGAAAGAAATCCTGTCAAGAACAATTACTAAATAGTTCAAATTCACTGAATAAAACACAACGCCAAGTGAACACACATTTTGAATACATAATTAATTTTCAAGCCTTTTAACAGTTCTTTCAGTAACGGAATTCTACCTAATGCAAACTGGTTATTCTTTTAGAAAATTTTGTTTGTGACTTCTAAAATAATTGATGCATTAACTTATTACTCGTAAATATATTTTTGACGGTCGCCATGGAACTTTATTAAGTTTATTTATAGAAAAACCACCTTGAAAAATATTTACCGCTTAGTCTTGAATATCCCGCGCCGCGCACAATATTATGCAAAGGAACCATCAGAGCCAGCTATTTTTTAATCAAATTTTAAAAAATCGACTACAGTAGTTGAAATTTCTTTTATGCACGGGTAGACTGTAATTTATTTTTTTATATAAATATTAATTATATTTACCGAACAAACTCCTCTCTCGCAACCTATCCGGGCCGGGCAAATCCGTATTTTATCAAAAAAACTTGGCATTTTATTTTTAAAAAAATTATCGTAGGGGTGATAAGGGCATAATGGCCACCCTAAGGAAAACGCCTATTTAACCAAAGAAAACAGCTATAATATGTAAATTACATCATTGTTTCGTGTTCAGACACTAAAATAATCTATTTCCGAATTGGCTGAAACTTGAAAAAGTAGATGAAAACGTTTAAAAATGCATTTTAAATTTTTTTGTCGAAAGCTGAAAATCATTCACTGTAGGGGCATAATGATAATCCCCCCTGGGGCAGTATAAGCATCATTATTCGGGGCACGATGAGCGTTTTCTGCCGAGGAATCTAGCAGCGAATTAAAATCGATGAAGTCAACTGAATAATAGAGCTACAGATAGATAATATAGATAATAGAGCTACTTGTTTTATCTGATGATTTGGCCTATAGGCGATGGGCGCGTTCGCTATTAGAGTATACGATTTCTTATGCGTTAAACAGAGAAAGCAATAGCCTTCACTCCAATTTCATTCCGATTAGTTGTCATTCTTATGGAAATCTGTCTAAGAGTAAAGAACAAACTTTATTCTTTTTAGCAGGCTCAAGCCCATTTGGTAACATGTCGGAGAGATAATCAGAGGCCAAATCGTCAGATCTAAACTAGTCAAGCTGTAGCTCTATAATTCAGTTGACTTTATCGAGTTGAATTCGCTGCTAGATTATACGGCGTGAAACGCTCATCGTGCCCCGATTGATTGTTCTCTGTTCGCCCCGAGGCAACAAACTTAATCAAAAACGCGTTTTAAAATTGATTATAGTGAAAAATCAAAAATTTAATGATGGTGAAAATTGAGAAACAATCTGTACATAAAGTTGCAGTGCGTACATTATAGATCAAGATGATTTAATTGTCATAAAAGCTTATTTCGTGGTGCACAAAAATTATAATCTTTTCGTCACTTGAGAACCTAGCTGGTGTTTTTTTCAAATATTTCTGTAAAGATAATAAGGAGATTTCTTATTTGGTGAAAAATTAATACTATAGGAAGTAAGAAACAAATCCTCATGAGATTTTTATAAAGAAAATACGTAGGGGAGAGTGGGGTATCGTGGGCCATGAGGAAACGTAGGCCACTTTTAATATCTCAGATGTGTGTTGAAATAAAAATCTCAAACCAACTGTCATCGTCGTCGCTTTGCGTGAGCATATATTTCTATATGTTGCTGACTCAAATACGCATCATATGCTTCTTTAATTTATCAAGCTAAAAAAGATAGAAAAATTTACTTACATAATTTAAAAACACCCGCTAATTTCATCGATGGGGAACCTAAAGTGCATAACAAAAATATGCTCATACGCTTATGATCTTAGTTTTGTCATGATCTTTCACGTGGAAAAGGATTTTTTAATGAAACATCAATAACTCACACAAACGCAACCAATTAACAAATCATAGCTTGTAGGGAATCGTGAGCCACACATCTTAAACCACCTATATTTTTATGTTTTTATACACATTCAGAACTTAAAATACGTTTTTCCTATCTGTACAATTTTCTTATGCCAAATGAAGAGTTATGAAAAATATTTTGTCCGTCCTATATAAGAAATTTTGCCAAAACGTTCGCGAGCCAGGTTTTGGAATCTATTCGATCATACACAGCTCTCTTTTTTATTTCATCACTAGCTGACCCGGTGTGCCTTGCGACACCTTTCAAAATCGAATGATATTTTCAGGATTAACTCAAATTTTTACTGTTTTGTTGGCAATATTTTAAATCAAATTATAACATAATTCATAAGCAACCGCTATAAAATGAGAGCTGCAGCTGGAGTTTCGGATGGCAATCCAAAAATAACTTAAACTTATATTCTGAATCTTGATCCATAAATTTGTGTTAAAGATCTGATAATTTTAATCTGTTTCTTTAAGCTTCGCCCTAAAAAAGGAGGGTCTCAAATAAATCGTACGCAAATAATTAAACTCATAAAATATGGTTGTTTTTGCTTGATATATTCTGGATTTATGCTAGAAAACTGATAAGAGAGACCCCCCGCCTGTCCTTCCCTCCCCCCCTGCTGAATGGGGGTGATCATTAATAATCATACCCATTTTATTCATTCCCAAAAATTTTTTTGTATCAAATATTGTTAAATTGGTTGATAAGTTTTTAAGCTTTACAACAAAATTTATATGGAACCCCTAGTTTTTCCCCCTCTCTACACTGTAAAGCAATCGTAGAAACATATCTCGTAACCAAGTACCTTTCCATGCCATATTTGTTTCCATTTGTTGGTTTCATTAGCATAAATTGAGAACTAATGCTAACAAAATTGTATTGGGCTAACCTCCCTCCTCCTATGTACCTTCTCACTGAAAGGAGGATGGTGTGTCAGATAATCATAGAATCATATCAAAATGATTTTCCATGTTAAGTTTTGTCCATTTCTCTCCTCTTCACTTCCTTTATTCCCAATTCTATCATTCCACTGCAAGAAAGGAATTGTTTGACGTAAAAAAATTTCTTGCATTAAAATACCATCCCATGCCAAATTTGATTTTATTTGTGTTGTAAATTCTTGAGTTATGCATAAACTTGAAAGGAAGTACCATCCCCCTTCCGTTCTGAATGGAGGGGTGAGAACATAATATTCATGAAAGTATTTTTGTTCTCAAATACTTTTTGATACCAAATTTTATTTCATTTGCTCTATTAATTCTCGAGTTATGCAAAAAAATTGTGTGGAAGCCCCCCTTTCCCACTTTTTATATTTCCGTTGAAAAAAGGTGGCGCTTCAATTTATAATAGAAACATTTCTCGTATCCAAATACCCTCACACAGCTCTCCAGTTATACTGAAAATTGTAAGGAAGACCTCTTCTCTAGGGTGGTCTAACCGGTTTTACCGAAACCGGTAAAACCGGTAAAACCGTCCATTTTCTCAATACCGAAATACCGACTTTTGGGACGGTAAAAAACCGGTATTTCCGGTAAATTTTCCATAATTATTTGGCATTGTTCTAAAATTGACACGGCTAAGTGTTTTTTTACCAAATATTAATAAGTACAAATACTAAAAATTTATTCCATCAGCTTCAAAATCCAAGCTAAATCAACCTTATTGCAAGGTTTATGTGAGATTTGATTATTGCTAAAACTTGTCGATGTAACTTTTTAAATCAAAGATTTATCATGAAACTTTATACATTTCAGTTCAGCTATCGAACTAACGCACTACATCATTTAAAGACTGTACACGTGTACAATGACTGAAACAAAGATACAGCTACAGGAAATTAGAGATTGCTTTACAATAATCACTGATTTTTTCATTGATAAGCTGGAATTAAAAAAAAATTGCTAAAATGTTTTTATCTATAAAAAGGCTAAGTTTATCACAATCGTTCTATGCGGTGCCGAGCTTATACAAACTTGCAATTTAAAATGAAAATATTGAAAACTGATCAGAAACTTCCTAGTTTGTTTCAAAACATAAAATGTTTTAACAGAGTCAGCATTCAAACACATGTTAACTTCAATTCTAATTTCAGTTCTAACGAAACTTTCAACAGAGTCAGCATTTAAACATATTTTAGACTGTTTGTATGAATTTTTTTTATCAATATTTTCAAGGTAATTGATGGATTTTATTTTTAACGCTATTGAACCATTTTCTTTTTTTCAGGCAACGCAGTAACAAAGTTTTTATAAATGTGCAACAGTATTATAGCAACAAAGAGCTCATGGATCAGATCCAAACAACTACATATATTTTTTGCTGAATTTTGACTGGTTTTTAATTTTGATAGATTTTTATTTCTATTTGTTCGCTTTATTTTTGGGAATGCAAACTTAATGCGATCACGATCTAGGTTGCGGGGAAAACATCCGTCTTTTAGATAGCAATAATCTGTGGTTCTGTGAGTCAACCAAAAGCTTTGTGACAGTGTTTTGAGTTTTGTTTATTAATTAGTTAAGTCATTGTTTTAACAAATATTCTTTTTGTATACCAATTTCATGAAAGACTAGAGTATAGGACAACATTTTGCTGAAAATAATATGAAACTTCTAGAATTTCCGCAACCTCACAGCGAAATTATAATAATAAAATGCAGATGAGAAATATTATGATTATCATGAGGACGATGATAGATTTACGACAAAGGGACAATTTAAAGGCACAATACCATTTTTTCCATTGGAAATGTTGCTACTTCTATTGCGTTATAAATGCTGAGCATTTTATGCCATTATACTGAAATTAGCCAAAATCCTTCCATGAATCCGATATACTTTGAAAAATACCGGTTTTACCGGTTTTATCGGTTTTATAAATTACAAATACCGAAATACCGGATTTGAAAAAAACCGGTAAATCCGACCACCCTACTCTTCTCCCCCTTTTCATCCACCTTTTTGAAGGTGTGAGGGATACGTAATATTCATAGAAGCATTTCTCGTAGCCAAATATCATTCCATGCCAAATTTGGTTCCATTTGTTGTTGTAGTTCTTGTGTTATGCAATAAAAATTTTATGAAACTTCCCTCCCGCTTTCCTTTCTCCCCGCTGGAGATGGAAGGGGTCTCAAACAATCATTAGAACATGTCACGTTCCCAAACATCCGCCCATGCCAAATTTGATTCCGTTTGCTTGATTAGTTTTTGAGTTATGTAAAAAATTAAAAAGAGGGCCCCTCCCCCCTTTCTATCTCCCTACTGGAAAGAGGGAGGGGTCTCAAATAATCATTGAAATATTATTCGTATCCAAATACCTTCCCATGCCAAATTTGATTTCATTTGCTTTATTAGTTTTTGAGTTATGTAAAAAAATATGAAAGAGGCCCCTCCCCCTTTCAACTGCAGGAAGGGAGGGGCTTCAAATAATCATAGAAATATTTTTCATATCAAAATTCATTCCCATGCCAAATTTGGTTCCAATATCTTGATTAGTTTTCGAGTTATATGAAAAATTGTAAGGTAGCCCCCCTCCCCCCTTCCTATCACCCCACTGAAAGGAGAGAGGGGTATCTAATATTCATTGAAATATTCCCCGTTCCCAAATACCACCTCATGCCAAATTTGATACCATTTGCTTGATGGTTTCTCGAGTTATGCAAAAAATTGTGTTTTATTTGGGAGGCCCCTCCCCCCCTTCCTGTTAGGGGGAGGGGTCCCAAACCAGAATAGGAACCTTCTCCGGCCTCCATTACCCCCACCTGCCAAGTTTCACGTAAATCGGTTTAGTAGTTTCCGAGTCTATAGGGAACAGACAGAAAGACAGACAGACAGACAGAAATTCATTTTTATATATATAGATCTGAAATTGCTTTAAAATAACGAAATGAATTAGGAAATCACAGTTTTGGGTCAACTCATAAACTTTGCATGTTATTTGGTCAATTTGGATTTGGTGGCCCACGATTCCCCACCATTTTTCAAAATCCCAAAAATATTGCTTTTTTCAAACAGTTAGAATTTGGGGAAAATAACTTATTAAAAATTAAAAAAAAAATACTTTATGATACCTTGAAAATGTAGAAAACCTTTATCTTTTATAATAAAGAAGTTATGGAACAACGAAAAAAAGTGGCCCATGATTCCCCACTCTCCCATACTTTTGTTGAAAAGAGGAATCCCCGGGTGCTCGTTGTGCCCTTATCTCCCCTATGTTTCGATTTGGAAGCAAAAATAAAGAAAAATATAATTATTTACTTGCTTATGATATAGCTCAGTTGACAAAGCAGTTGTCTCTTGAGCCAATGCCCATGAGTTCGAACCCAAGAGTAAACATCGAACTAATTTGTACCAGATATTGAGAGTAGAAGTGAGAGTACAGGCAAATTTTAGAGTTGTTTATTGAACACTAAAAATGAGAGTCGTCGATTCCTGTTCATTGGGTAGATTTTTGTGAAAACGAGAACCAATTTTGGACGGTCGTCTTGGAAAAGTTATCAGTCTAAAATATACAAAAAAATTGTTCCCAAACTGAGACAACCCATATAGAAACTTCTGTTCATATTTCTCAATTCAAATTACGCGTTTGACAAAATTTTGAATTGCAATCAGATTAATTTAGAATAGCTTCAAAAATATCCTGCATTAAAGCAATTACACATAACAAGTATTAAAAGTTGGAGGATATCATTTTGAAGCTTTGAATTAATAAGGCTTTCGAACTGCCTGAGTTTCTGTAATTTATTCTCTATTAAATCGAGTTCTAAATATGAATCTTGTTCACCACACCAAGTTCTTTTCAAGTATATTAAAAATGGCTTAACCGTGTTTCGAAAATTTGGTAGATTTCTAAGGAAGAAAAAGAATGGGCATGTTAAATAAATTACAAATCGCTTCAAACCATTTGAATATTTAAAAGGTATCTAAGATTTAATGTTTTACTAGGGTAGTGCATTTATTTTCCGCTATTGGGGTCCTAAGAATGACAACAAAATGACAAAAAAGAGAAAAATGAATGTGGCATAAAAATACAAAAATGCGAAAAAATATCAAAAAAAGAAAAAGGTAGAAACTGTTAAAAAAATTATAAATTACCAAAACTATGAAAATGTGAAAATTGAAACAAAAATGCCATTTTTGTATTTTTGACACTTTGTTTCTCTTTTGTCATTATTATAATTTTTTAAAGTCTCCAATAGTCAATTTTTGCCAAAAAAATTTTCATCGAAATTACACTACACTTTGAACGTTTTGGACGTTCTTTAAGTCATTTGGCACAAAATTTTCAATTTGGATTTTTCCGATTTCCTTTGGTGATGTTTTGGGGTAAAAAATCGTTATTTTGAACTGTTTGAGGTACCACTTAATCTATTCCAAATCATAAACCACATTTTGAAAACAAGAACAGATGCAATTTATAACTCGCTACAATACGAAAACCGAGACACTCAAATGGGTAGATATGCTTCCTTAACGTACATCCCCCATTTGAGTGAAAAAGAGAGCAAAATATTACGAAAACACGACATTATTGCTTCATCAAAGCCCGTGAACAAAATCAAAAATTGCATCTTCTCTAAGCTCAAAGATGAAATCCCAAAAATGAAGCTAACACAGATGGTTTACGAAATCCCGTGCGAATGCGGCCGTGTATATTGTGGACAAACCTCCCAAACTATAGAAAAACGCATTTAAAACCACAAATATAGTTTTAAACCGAATGCCTCCACAACCGGCCTAACACAACATGCGGTGGAAAACCATCACACGTTCAACTACAACGATGTCAGGATTCTGGAAAAAGTGAGCGATGACAACAAGAGGAAAACTGCGAAAACTCTGCATATAAAATTGAGAGGAGGGAAGGCAGTCAACATACAGAGAGATGCAATAGAAATTTCCTCGATATACAACGCGCTAATTAGGAAGCTGTGAGAGGCACCACAATTGAAAAGAGCGAACAAACCCAAAACGCAACCGACGACAAACCAATCAGGAACGCACTCGATGACATCATCACTGGACGACGACTGACCAGGAGCAATTAGCTGACGTCGATTTTAAAAATCGTTGGGGAAACACGCGGCAAAAAAGTTGTAAATTTCAATCTCCGAGTGCACAGTGCATTGATAAATTCAAAGATAAAATCTAGTTTAGTCTAATCTAGTCTAAATTCATCCTTCAATTTTATCAAATAAATATAGTTTTTCTGAGGATGGCCGAAAGATAAGTAGGCCGAAAACGTTAAAAACAGCATTTTTATTTCGTCTTGCGCTCACCGAAAAATATCAATCAAAAAAGATAATAATCCAAATTGTAATTTTTCATATACATTTGTTGTCACCTTACTGTACTTAACTCAACATCTTATGTAAAATGTACATGACCCATTCCAGCGTGACGTCACAACGTTTGCAAAAAATTTTTTTGGTATATTGTATGTAAGTTTTACAGGTCATATCGCACATTGTTGAAAATTGTACATTATGAGGTCAAAATTTAATTCTCTACAATTTGAAACCAAAAGTATTTGTATATAATAAATAGTTAACAAAATATAAGCAAAAGGAATCGTGACGTCACAACGCGCCTCTTTTCTCACTTTTCAGTTTTTTTTACAACGCCGCAATTTTCCGCTCTTCTATTAGGTCAAATTAAATGAAAATTTCAGGAAAGTATCGATTTATTACAACCAACAAATCGCTGTTTTTTATTTTTTCAAATTTTGATTTCAATTTATTTAAGAGCGATTCAGTTTCATGACGTCACAACGCACCATTTTTTTAAAGCAGGGTTTTGCAAAGCGTTGTGACGTCACGAAATTTTATGGTTAGCTACATGAAATAAATCAAAGTATAATCTTAAAATGAATGCTTTATTAACTTAAAATGCTTAAAAACTTAATAAATAATGTGATTTGGTGATGAAATCGATCCATTTATTCCCAAAAATTAAAAGGAATTAAATCTCAAAGGACCATATAAGCAGATAAGGTTTGCAACACTGCTCACATCAATTTTATTCGAAGTTTTTTTGTGCGATCATGTGAATATTATTTAGGACAAAACTAAAACCAGGAAATATTTATTCGTAAAAGCGTTGACATGTGTTTCTGAATCTTTTTAATCTTTAATTGCAAAGGAAAGGAAAAATAAATGATAATTTCAAAGCCTTCGATCTTTTCAAAAATAGTAAATCGACACTAGAGTGCCTAAATCAGTCATCTAATGAAAATCTTATAAGTTGTAAGCTTAAATAGATCCTAGGCCTAACACAAAGTCCAGTGCCAAATATGGGGATTGGCCCACGGAAATAGAGAGCACAATGAGCCTAAAATTTGTATGGCATTATGAGAAATTGGGTTTGGAAGGACATTAAAACCAAGTTTAATTATAGTCATTCACAAAACTTCATTATGACAAACAGTTTATCTCAAGATCCCATTTCACCAATGGTTTAGTTAAAAAGGCTTTTGAGTTTCAAAAATTAGCTTCTGATGGGTCAAATACAAAAAATACCTGAATGATCGTTAATCGACGCTTATTTTGAACGTTATACCTGTGTTATGATAACTCAAATCGAAACACGTTCCTCAGATGAAATATTGTGATAATCAAAGCTTTAAAATACTCAAATTAAAAGAAAAATTGGTTTATAAAGACCTAAATTATTGACGAAAAACGGTTTTTTTTATCATACCGAACAAAATCTACACAATTCCATACAAACTTCAGGTGCGTTGCGCAACCCCTCCCTTAGAATAATCTGACCCAACTTTTGCATGAGACCTTGTGCTAGTACATACACATTACATACACATTAATTTTGTAATTCAGTTCAAAGTCACTTTTGTGAGATTTTATGTGAAAACGGGGTTCGATTTGGATTTTCTAGTGACATTCTTTGAGGTGGAAATTTCAATAATTTAATTAATTTTTTAAATCAATTTTCTATAAAAATCTAATGAATTTTTTAATAAAAAAGTTAATCTATTAAGTTTACCATGTTCAAAGATTTTTTGAATCTCATTACATTTATTTCATGGAACTTATTTTGTTTGAACATAATGCCAGAAAGAAATAGAAACTACTAGCGGTGTTTTTTCATTCTAACAATGAAGAACTTGATCTTTTGCAAGATTTTTATTCAAATCACAGATAACTACCTGCTTTATGATTCACAAATATTCTTTTACAAAATCGATGAGGATTTCATTTGTTTGATAGTTTGTTTATTCTTGAATCAAGCGTTTTTAAGCGCTGTTTTATATGTTTTATTAGAAATGTTTAAAAACAACTAAGTTAATGCAAAACAATAATTTTAGTTTCTTTAAAAACTTGATAATAGAATTCGTTTATTGAAGCACATTGTTGTGTTGAACTTGTATTGAAGAAATACTATCATAGTGTTGAAGTAAAAATTCTTGAACGTTTTCGAAAAAAAGTAAATAAATTTTCGTGACGTCACAACGCATTCTTCACCCGGTTGCAACTCACAACCTGCTTAACCGATTTTCAATCTAAAAATTGCATTAAATTCCACTCAAAAAGTTTGAAGAGACCTCTAATTTTCGACAATATGTGAAATTTCAGTAAATCATAAATTTAAAAACAGTAGAATTTTCGTGACGTCACAACGCTTAAAAATAGATACCTTTATCAACGATTCTAGAGCATAAACTTGCAGTAACTGTTATTTATCTTATATCATTGTTAAAAGATGGCTTTTCTACCATCATTTTGCAGTAATTTTTTTTGACATAACTAGATTTTTGACAAAGTTATGTTATAAATAAAGAATATTTGCGAAAATCAATTGAATTTCATACTAAAATTTTTAAATTTCAATGTTAACATACTCAATTCTAAAAAAAGGTAGCTGAAAATCTTTTAATGGAAAATGACACTCAAGAAATAACCTTTCTAACACTATGTATTTTATTTTTGGATAATGAAAGATAAAAATCGGTTCTCCAGTTGAGGGGTGCTTGGAATGGGTCACATACATTTAAATAAAATATACCGAATTCAATACAGTTCCACAAAACATAAAACATCCTTACTTTTCAAAGATGCTTTGAACAGGATTTAAAAAAAATCAACTTCATTCCCAGTTTTGGTTACACACAAATTGAAAATAAATGTAAGTTTGGAGTCTCAAGAAAAAATAATTCGGTGGTCCTTAGAAAGTGGTTCTGTTCCACTCCTAAGGACATTTACAAACGTAATAAATATCTTTAAGGATTATAGTTGTTAGAATTCAGCCTCAAGTTGAATGTAAAAGATTGGTCTTCTTCAAATGATTACAAATATTTTTCCCCGTTGCTAACCCTTTACTTACTTGTAATATCGTAAACTACTACCGCTACGGTAGAGTCCCGGATATACGAGGGTATGAGGGATCGGAACCGTTCCTGTCCGGCCGTGTCCCACAGTTGTAGTCTGACGGTTCGATCCTCGAGGTACATGGTTTTCGACAGGAAGTCTATACCGATGGTGGCCTGGAAGCAAAAAGAAAAACAAAAGGGAAAATCAATTTAAAAACATGAATCAATTAGAGGCTACAAGTTGTAAAAGGTACGTCTTGAGAAAAATGTAAAGGGGGGAAAGAACAAAAGAAACCTCCATTGTTCATTCCAGAGAAAGGCCCGCCGATCTCAATCAAATCAATTTCTCCCACTTATTGTTTTATCGTTTTGCCTTCTTCGGTGGGCACTGAGATTCCCCAAACGGGAGCCAACCGCAGCTTAGGTGTGGGCCAGGTATGTGAGCGATTAGGCACCAGCAACAGAAGAAAAACCAAACCACGAAGGCAATTGTTCTGCTTCACTGGGACGAAATGATGGCAATGAAGAGAGAGAGACATGGGCTCTTCTCCGGGGAGGTATTAAACACACATTAAAATGTATAGACACATAAAGGCGAAGGAAAGCTACCGACACACCTCGGCTCAGCTGCAGCCCACGTGCGCGGTCCCCAAGCTAACAATGTCGGAACAAGGGTACGGATTATTCAATGTTGGCAGAAGTTCTAAAGGCATGCCAGAATTTATTAGAATATGAAAATATTTCAGACTCTCCAAAGATTTAAACCTCCAAAGATTTAAACGATCCAAAGATTAACAATTCTTTAATTACATTTGACGATTTCCCTGTCCAAAAAACTTTGGATTTTTTTCTATTATTATTGTATCACTGCTAACTTTTACACTTGAAAACACTTGCTTGAATATTTAAACAAACCTAAGAAGAATTGTATGTTTCACATAATCATAAATAAATATATTCTTATTCGGTTTAGTCGGAAACGGGGATACTGCTCTTGAAGTGGAACAACGGTTTGAATATTTATGTTGAACGCAGCCGTTCACTGCTGTACTAGATAGAGTCGATTCGAATTTGACAATTTCTCAAACTCTAGATTTTTTGCAGAATTTTTAAGTAATCGTATCTCGTTAGGCAAAACAGTTATTAGCTATTAAATAAAGGTATGCCTTTTGGCATTGAAAATCAAACAATTCAACTGACATCACTGGTTGTGCCTGGCGAAGTACTGCTTGAAAAACAGTCGCTAAACACAAGCAGTGCACAATGATGCAGAACATCAATCTAGCTGTACGAAATAGCGCCCATGGATGAAGTGAAGAGATAGACATTTGATGTCTTCAGCAACATTGTTCAGTTTTACATGGAGCATAATCTAGTATCAAAATTTTTGCCGAGGGGTCCACCGGTAGCGAGATAAAAATGCTTTTTTTTTGTTTTTCAAATTAGAGCTTTGATATCTTGGACAAAGTAGTTTATCTGATCAAAATACATAAGTTTGTTGAATACGTCAAAGTCCTATCACATCACCCTCTGGAGTTACAGTCAACATAAAAAAAAATCTTTTGAAAAAACAATTTTTTGAACCTGAAACGTTGTAGATTGGATAAAATGGTTCGCTGTCTTTGAAACAAAGTTGTAACAAGCCACGATCTACAATTGTCTCATACATTATGATTAGCTGAAGTCCTATAGAAAGCATTTTGTGTATTTTATTGGCTATTTTGGAAGGCTAGTTCCATCGAAAAGTGCACATTTTCGCAACATCCCCTTTTTTGTAATTATTTTTGATGAAAAGCGGAACCATTTCCATTTGAAATTAGCGGGGAAATCGGTGGAACTAGTAGAGATTTGAATGATTATGTATTTTGATCAGATAAACAACTTTGTCGGAGACATCAAAGCTCTATTTTGAAAAACAAAAAAGTTAGCATTTTTATCTCGCTATCGGTGGATCCCTAGGCAAAAATTTTGATACTAGAATATGCTCCATGTAAAACTGAACAATGTTGCTGAAGACATCTAATGTCTATCTCTTCATCCCTGGGCACTATTAATTTATGTTTAGCATTTGCTGAAACCCTGAGCCCACAAATAGAGTAAGGTTTGTTCCACTTAGTTAGTATCCTTCTGCCGTGATTTGCCGAAGTGACCTATATACCATTCCAAGATCTTTGGCATTGGCATTGGCCCATTGGCAACATCTGGGAATGGTATATACGTCACTTCGGCATCTCGCCGTGCCTTGAACTGCAATTCGTAAATGTATTTTATCACCGGATTTCAACTGATTAAAAAAAAAACACTGACTGTTTTTTTATGAAAGAAGAAACATACGTCAACAAAATGGACTTTGGACAAATCCCGGGTCGCAAATTTTACCTTGAGTAAGAGGAATTGTTTATTGTTTATTGTTTAAACCATCACATGTTGATCCTAATGACTACACTATAACTAATAAATTAAAATTAATATCAACATAATACTACACAATACTTGATACACTTAGAATTTTTCTTCGGAATACGTTCCTTGAGACGTCGAAGTCGAAATGTTCGGAAAACCGATTTAAAGTTTTTAGAATGCCGATGAAAGCGCTGTTAGCCTCGCAGTTGTTCAGGCGAATAGGAACGTAGAGCTGCAGGTTCTGGTTTCGTAATCATTGTGATCGTACGTTGAGAGGTATGGCCTCCAACCGTTCGGGGCAGTCGATTCTAGATGTTAGAAGGTCTGAGCCTATGAGACGGCAGCGGTTTTCACAGCTTGGTAAACGAAACGGATCTTGCCAGTTTAGGTGTCGTAGAGCGTACCGCAAGAAACGCCGCTGGATAGCTTCGATTCTTTCAGCTCCATTCTGGTAGACAGGGCACCAAACAGCTGAAGCGTACGTAGAACGAACTATGCAGCAATAAAGACTTTTCAGGCAGTATACGTCTTTGAAATCTTTGGCCATACGAAACAAGAATCCAAGGCTTCGAGAAGCTTTGTCGACACCAAAGTTCGTATGAGTCTTGAACGCCCAGACGTCAATATGGTCCACCCGGATGATGGTTTGGTCTCCGAGGATGTGCTCTGCATGAAGAGGATGTCGCTTACGGTTAAACGATATTACCGAGCATTTACTGCGGTTCAAGGGCAAGCAATTGATATCGCACCAGAGAGCAAAAGCGGTGAATTGCTGTTGCAGGAAGTTGATGTCGTCTTGGCCGTTTATGGTGTGAAAAAGTTTCAGGTCATCGGCATATGCGAGCTTTTGCCACCGAGGAGCGAGAGTACATCATTAAAATAGATCACGAAAATGATCGGTCCCAAATGACTTCCTTGAGGCACTCCTGAAGAGGCAACGAACTGCCTAGAAAAGAATTCACCAGTACGAACAGATAACTTTCGTCCCATTAAGTAACTCCGGAAAGAATCCAGTAGGGAACTACAGAAGCCTAAACGTTCGAGCTTTGCGATTGCAATATCGTGGTTCACCTTATCGAACGCAGCAGAGAGATCTGTGTAAATGGCGTCTGTTTGAGTTTTCTTGGCAAAGCTGTCCTGCACGAACGATGTAAAACTAAGTAGGTTTGTAGTCGTGGATCGTTTAGGCATGAACCCGTGCTGATCGTTGGAGAAGTGATGCTTGCAAAATGAGAAAATTGGATCCAAAACAACCAAGTTTGGCGATCGCGCATAAAGCGGAGAATCCGCGGTAGTTGTTCACATCTCTCTTATCTCTTTTTTTGTGGACAGGAAACATGTGAGCTTCTTTCCACAATGAGGGAAAGATTCCGCAGTCCAGCGATGATTGATGTGCCTTATAGGTGTCAGCAGAGATGGCAGAAAACGCTTCAAAAAGTAGCTGGTATACCGTCCGGGCCCGTAGGAGATGAATTTTTTAGCTTAGCTGTCGCTTTTAGGATAGCTGCATCGTCGACCAGAATACCATTCAAAGATGACCCTAGGGGTGATATATTTCCGACAGCCCTGGCCAGTTGCTCCAAGGAAACTTCCCCAGTTATGAAAATACTAGAAAATTTTTCGGCAAAAAGTTCACAAATTTCTGGATCAGAATTCGCTGTGTCGCTGTCAAGGATCATGTAAGACGGAAGCCCTGGTTCTTTCCGATGATTTTTTACGTGCTTCCAAAAAGATTTCGGCCTGGTTTTGAAATTCCTTTGTAACCGGTTTAGATAATTTAGGTAGCAACGCTTACTGACTTTTTTATAAGCAGAGTTTAGTTTGCGGTATTCTCCCTTAGTGTAAGGGAATTTGTGCTTGTTGTAGTTTCGGAGTGCACGTTTCTTGGCCGTCTTCAGTCGCCGCAGTTCTTTAGTGACTCAGGGAGCCCGTAGATTTGTAGCCACCCTACGTTTCGGAACATGGCGATCAATGATGTAATTGAGAATGTTCGAAAATGTCTCAGCAGCTGCGTTTGGATCAGAAGGATCGAGCTCAACTTCCCATTCGACGGACTCAAGAACGAGAGATAACTTAAAAATCCACGTTCTTGAAATCTTGATAGAAGGATGCCGTTTTCTTCACGGGAGCAAATATCCTTGCGGCATCTAGAGAGACCACTAAGGCTGGGTGATGTGGAACAGCTTTGACAAGGGGAGCGGGTGCTAAGTCAATCGTCGGAATCCTGAAACCTTCGTTCACGAAACAGAGGTCGAGCATACGTCCGTTTTCATTCTCGATATTATTTATCTGACGTAAAGTCGCTGTACTAAGGGCGTCTAAGTATACGCTACAAGATGCCAAGAACGAAGAACGCATAGGATTTGGAAACAGAAAGCCACTTCAAGAGGAGCACCATTTTCAGGGTTGCTAGCGATTTTTCGTTTTGAAATTCCAAAGTTTTTCCCGGTTTTTCCCCGGTTTTTCCCGGTTGTAAATGATGATTTGCCCATTTATTATACTTGTTTTTAAATATAAAATCATGGTGAATAAAAATAATTCAATATAAAGGGCCGCACATTTCTAACAATTGTATCCCAAAACTTGTTAACCGGTTAGAAATCATGACAAATACTTCGGTGTCTTTTAACACGTAGTCTTTTCGTATCAAATTGACAGGTTTTCATGATTTTTTAAAACGAATCAAACGAAAATGGCATCTATTCGCTGTTTTGCTGCACAATTTCAACAATTTTGCAAAAATAAGTCCGGTCAATTTGATCTTGAAACAATAATGTAGTAGGTATGTACTTTTCAGCAACTGTGAAAATTTCTAGAATTTTTATAAGGTTATAAAAAAAATTGTATAGTTTGTATAGAAATATGTACAAAAATACATCGAAACATAATATCAAATCAGCTTGTCAACTTGAATGGGAATTTGTCTATCAAAACTTAAAATCAAAGATTGCATGAGTTATTTTCTGAATGCAGTTATATTTTTTGTACAAATCTTAAGATATGTTTTAGAAAAAATTGTTCTCTTTCCAATACAAAACAATGAATAACTAGTAGTGATCAAGTGATTCGAACTAAAGATTCGTGAAAATATAGAAAATCGCGTATAAGACAGGTCTGAACTTTAATAGTTTGAATGTAAGCTATCATTTTGTATGAGCGTAAATATCTTGGATCAAAGATGAACTTGGATTTCGAAAGGAGCTTTTTTCGATACAATTCTTACATAAGACATAGGAAATTTCAAGCAAAATTTTCACGTAGGAAGAATTAAAAACTAAACACTTGCTATAAAATGCTTCGTTCCTCAGGCCAATTCAAACGAAATGCACACAACAACATCGAAAAATATTTTTTTTTCTGGTTAAAAAGGTGTTACTCTGCTTGAAAACGACTTATGCTGTCAAATTATTTGCTCTGCATAAACTAATTTAAACTAAACTGGTACAGTCGAACCGCTAGAAACCTCTATGATGGAGAGAAAACACAAAATCCCAAGTTTTTTAAACCACAAAACCTGTTTAAGTGACAGTTTAAAACCTCTATAAGCTAGAGTCCTTTTCCTGACTAGAATATGGAAATTAGAGAAAATTCCAGGATTGTATTGAAGTTATGTTACCAAAAGAATATTGGGTTACGAAGTTCGAGAAAGCAAATATCTACAGTTCCATATTGAAACTCACTCGAGAAAACTTCGAACTGATACACCAACTGATTTCTTATAAATCAGTGGATTTTTATCATATACACATTGAATAGTTGCATTTCTAGATCACTTTAATGCTTTTATATGTTGCTGACCCTCTTTAAAAAAAATCTGGTTAAGTTAGAAACCTCTTTAAATGAGATAAAAAGTTTGGTCCCTTGGACTCTCACTTATCGACGTTCGACTGTAGTCAGTTTTGCTTATATTATTTACAGTTATTTGCTTATACAGTTTTATAACATTTGAGTATTGCTTATAAGTGTAGCACACGCGGAAAATCACACATTGCTTAGTTCAATTTTCGTTTGTTTACTAATTCAAATTTCGTTTGTTTACTAATGAACGAAAATAAGCGTTAATGAGTAAATCTATATTGAGACTGTCAAAAACTACTCTTGAATTTAGAAATTAATTTAATAATATTATTGAAATTCCGTGAAAAAATTTCAAATATAACAATTTTCCCGGTGAGTTGCCGAAATTCCCGGTTTTTTCCCAGTTTCCCGGTGACGCGATGAAATTCCAAAGATTTTCCCGGTATTCCCGGTTTTCCCGGTTCGCTAGCAACCCTGTCATTTTAGGCCGGGCATGTTGAAGTCGCCAATGATGAGTGTGTCATCCTCAGGAGAACAAAAAAGAGCTGACTTTAGACAGGCAATCGGATCCAATCCGATTTAAAAAAAAAAAAAACTTCTAGTGGAGCCATCTACACCTTTCGGGAGCAATCGTTTCACTTCCACTGGTGAGGTTATATCCAAGCAACGAGAAACTATTTTGTTGACATCTTCATCGGTTATTTGCGGTTGAAGTCCAGCTAGATACAGCCAGAACTTAGGTGCCGGAGTTGGAGGAACAACAAACGAGAATAAAAGATCACTAAGATCGATAGACTTTGTCCCCGTCATTGTTGAAGAGATTAGCGATAGTCCATCATTACCACGGCGACGCTTGATATTAGGTGACGAATGCTTGTGGGGTCCCTTTCAGTGGTGGAAACAAAAAAGCTGTCATTGGTGGGTACTGCTTCGAAGCCATATCATCGACTTTTTAGACAAAAGGTCGAGCTGATGCGTTAGCTTGTCCAAAGCAATATCGGGGTAATCAGTTTTTGGAGCGCAGCGGTCGATCAAATCGTCTACATAGCAGCGAATACTTCTGCCGTTTAATTCCGTACGACAGGGGGTACAGATAAACATAACTTTAAACAGCTCCCTGTGAGCCGAATGTTGAATCCGCAACATTGCTGGCTGATCTGAAAGAAATTCCCACAGAATCCACAACCTAGCGGCTCGAGGTCATTGACCGCTAATTGGCACTCTCCACATTTCTTTTTATCCTTCATGTTGGCCATTATGTCGAAAAGACAAAGATTCGAACAAACTCCAAAAGCACCGCAAATATTAATTTTGTCCAGTACTGTTTCAACGTTAGACGACAGCGTATAGATTATGTTCACTGCTTCTGAGAACCGCGCGAAGCAAAACACAACAAAAACAAAAACAATGCGGTCGGTGCACGGAACTTCAGCGGGTGTTACCGGGACGGAAGAACGTTTTCCGGAAGATCCTCCACTGTTCAAGACTCCGCGGACTGATAAACGTTGGTTTGGATGGCACCAGGACAAATTTCGGGACGAAATACAACGTGAATTACGAAAGCAAACTAGCACACAGTAAGTAACCAAATCAACGTGTGATAGGATTAACGAGTGCTCAAGATAGGTTTTAATTTAATTCTTTGGAATTTTGGACCACCAAAACAAAACTGACCAAATAAGATGCAAAACATTGTAAGTTTTTCTTTTAACCCGCTAAAACCTAAGTGTTTTTTGTACAACATGCAGTAGAGAAAAAAAACACTAACAGAACAGATATATATACTTATGTACTTACTATTTATTTGAAATTTTATATGGGACAATGGCGAATCATAAGCATCTATTTTGCTATGTTCCATAACTTCTTTATTATAAAAGATAAAATGATAAAGATATTTTTTTTACATTTCTAACGTATCATATGACTTTTTTTTTAAATTTTAATAAGTTTTTTTCCCCAAGTTCTGACTGTTTTAAAAAAAGCTATATTTTATGGATTTTGAAAAATGGTAGGGAATCGTGGGCAACCAAATCCAAATTGACGGAATAACATGCAAAGTTTATGAGTTGACCCAAAACTGTAATTTCATAATTCATTTCGTTTTAATTTTTTGAATATTTCTTTATTTGTATCAATTCATCATTACATTTATATTACATTGTTACATTAAATTATGTGTTCGGCTGAAAAATGAACTGAAGCTCTATAAATAACTTATCACTAAAACTTATTTATTCGACTTAAATATGTTAAGCACAGTTAAATATTTAAATTTAGGAGAACATCCTGTAATGTCAAAAAATAATAATAATAATAAACCTAAAATTAAAAACTATCTTGAAATTAAACTCATTAAATTCTTTCGTTATATGAAAGTAATTTCAGATGATGAAATCAAAAAAAAAGTTGTGTTGATCGAATAGTTTAGAAAACCTGGCTCGCGAACGTTTCGGCAAAATTCCTTATATAGGATGGACAAAATATTTTTCATAACTCTTCATTTAGCATAAGAAAACTTTAAAGATAGAAAAAACATATTTCAAGTTCTGAATGTGTATAAGGACATATAAATATAGGTGGCCCAAGATACCCCACAAAATTTGGCCCACGACTTATTAATGTTTTATCAAAAATTCCTTTTCCACAACATGACAAAACTGAGATCATAAGCGTAAGAGCATATTTTTGTTATGAAGTTTAGGTTCCCATCGATGCAATTAGCAGGTGCTTGTTTAATTATGTACCTAAGTCATTTTCTTTAATTTTTTTTAAGCTTGAAAAATTGTATTAAGCTTGTATTTAAGTCAAAAAAAATATAGAAAAAGTATACTTAGTATACATCTTGTTCATGAAAAGGTTTGTAGGTGCCATTTTTTAGAAGTATCTTAGAAAAAAAAATAGGAACCACTGCATCACTTCACTTGTTTCTCACTTGTTCCTCAAAACCTCAAAGAATCGAACGTTGAGCTAGTTGCGAGAGCAGCAAAAAAAAAGCAGACCAAATTCCATTGGGCTAAATCTACAACGAAGCAAAAAGGAAAAACAAATGAACAGTAGCGTCGGCAGACGACGACGCCTTCCCGTATTCACTGCCGTTAGAGTCTCTCCATTCACCTGATCCAACTGGCCGGCCGCTGAGCCGTTTCACTTTCGATCACAATAAATCTTGCAAATTTATGGGCACACACATCCTGCGGAATGTGTTAGTGCAAATTTCCTCATTCCCCAGAACCGAACCGGAAGCAGGGAACACACAATATGGATCTGGTCATACGTTTATACTTTTGTCAGCCAATGTTCAATACGCGTTTTCCCAACAATCGGTAGCTTTATCCTGTTGACAGCTTAGGTTGCCAGCCAATATACGTATCGCGGCAACTTGTTTCGAAAAAGAATGGCTCCAGGCTTATGGAGAGCTTCTTTTGTCGATATAAGGTACTTAGCAAGTGGGAGCACGTGCGTTTAAATCTCCGAAGACGAAGTACACCTACGCACGAAAAAGCCTTGTGCCGGCCACGTTTGGGGATCTTCATCTCACTTTCGTGGCAACAAAATTGGCAAATACACATAACGACAGCCATGCTTCGGTCGTTGTTCTGGTTGTAGTTGTTGCTGCTGTTGTTGAAACCAATCAAATATAGATACAGGTACCTGTACCACAAGTGAATCATATGGCCATCCACTAAACCGTTCCGTTGATTGCTTTCGGCACCTTTTTTTGTGTGTACCCGGCCCCCTACTCACATTGATGATTCTTTCGAGCTTTTCCAAAGCGGGAGGGTGGGAAGGGATGTCGAAGAGTACTCGGGTAGTTGGTAAAGCCAATTTTGATGACGACTACACCCGGCTACGTGGAGAGTTTGCGGTCAATGGACGACGACGACGATAGTAGCAGCAGCAGCAGTCGATCCGCGGTTTAGCGCATTCATTAGATTGAGTTATTGATTCTGTGCTCTGACGAATGTCATCGGATGGGGGAATTTTCCCGGATGCAAAGAGATCATCCGGTTTTCAATAAATAATCCATCTTGTACCTACAAATGTTATGCGGCTACTGTTAAACGTGAGTCCCGAACGATTTAATTCCACAAAACAACATTTGGTTTATATTATTACTGACTTGGTTCAGTGGTGGCCACAATTTTGTCATTTTTAAGTTACCGTTTTTTTTAGATTTGCGGTCGATAATTTAGGTTTTCCAGACTTTTATTGTCATTTTTCGTCGGAATGAAGCAAAATTTCCAACAAATTTCATTGATTTAGTTGTTTCATATAACACTCAAATCATTGAACACTTACACTAACTTGATTCTATTTTAAGGTTTTCATCAAGTTTTCTAAAAATGATAAAATAACATCCTACACAAAATTGTTAGCGCTAAAAATCATCATCAATATTTTTTTTAAATTGTGTGTTAAAGAAGACTTATTAATCGATCATACGTCATGTGACATTCTATCATTTTTTCATAAGTTACAGATACCAAGTGTGTACAGCTCACAAAAACCACTTCTCAGTCAGAGAATATCCAAAAATGTTCTGAGGGTACTCCCTCGTCACAGTAAATTCAGTTAAAATGTTGTTTTCGGACGTTTTGCATTCAGTAATAAATGCATCTTCAAGTGTAATATAATTTATCTAGCTGATTCACAGAGGATTGTTTAAAAATGCCCCCCATGTTTTTCAAAATACGAGGGTATTATAAACACTTGTTTTAGCTAAACCTATCTTTAATGTTTAAAACACCAATAACACTAGATTACAAAACTTAAATAAATCGTGAACTCGATTGACCGACCAATATTTTAAATGTCAAATCGGGCGCTGAATCCGAGAATGAAATTCAAAAAAAAATCCCAGTAGAACAGTTTTTGAGTTACGCTCCAAATATGAAATTTAAAAAAAATAAAAATTGTACTTGTACCTTGGTTTAAATACCTTGAACTGCGTAACACAAATTTGAAATCTCTTTTTTGCGTATTGATGGTTAGTAAATTTGCTATCGATCATCTGAACTTCATTTTTGCGTGTAATCAACAGTAATGTCGATATTAGTGAATTTATGATAAAAAAAATGTTAAAAACGCATTTATTAGAGAAAAATTTTGTTTCATCGATGACTTGATGTTAACATTTTAAAAATCTTATTTTTTATGGACCTTAAATGTGGATTCAAAACGAAGATTTCTGAAGGTTATTAGTTAAAATCGGTTGAAAATTTAAGAAGTTATAACTACCTTTTTATAACAGTAATTTTTGCATTTTTGAGTAAATTATGGAACCTCAGTGTACATATTTAAGGCCCATAAAAATTAAAATTTTTAAATGTTACCATGGAGTCTGAAACTGTCGCTGGAACAAAATGTTCCCTAAAAAAATCCGTTTTAATATTTTTTATACCATAAATTCAATGATGTCATCATTACTGTTGATCATA
Organism: Uranotaenia lowii; assembly: GCF_029784155.1. NCBI lineage: Eukaryota > Metazoa > Arthropoda > Insecta > Diptera > Culicidae > Uranotaenia > Uranotaenia lowii. The sequence goes on along the minus strand of NC_073692.1, from coordinate 347,669,046 downwards.
CGCAGAAAAGAAGTTCAAATGATCGATGGCAAATTTACTCACCTTTTATATGAAAAAAAAAAATGATTTCAAATGTTATGCCGTCCGAGATATTTGAATCTATATAAAAGTTTTTTTTTTAATTTTTCCAAAATTTCATGTTTGGAGCATTACTCAATCGATGCTCTACTGAGATTTTTTTTAATATGATTTTTGGATTCAGCGCTCGATTTCACGTTTAAAGTGATTTTCTGTTTACCTAGTTCAAAAATGCTGTAAACTAGTGTAAACATCAATATTTTGAAAATAAACCATTATACACAACTTTATCAGCTTTTAAAAATCTGTGAATAATAAGATTGTAGGACTAGACTCCCTGTTTCTTTTTGATTACAAAATTTTCTCATGACTAATTAAGGGTAAATTTTGAAAAACCACAAATCCTATCTAGCTAGACGAAATATTGCCTACACTAAAAATTATTACCTGACAAGAATTTTAAGAGTACAGTCAGTCATTTTTACCCTATATTTACCTGGGTAATTATGAACAGATATAAGAGCAAAAAAGAATGATCTTTGTTGATAGTCCCCTCAGTTGACTCTATCATTTTTCGAAAAACTTGTCTTCTGTTTTCAGCCAAGTTTAACCCTCTCCTTCCCATGGTAGCACAGGTGATCCACAACTTTGCTCAGCTCGCATTTGAACTGGGCGCTTTGGATCAACACCATTTTTTCACCGAATGTTTAGATGTGAGTGAAGAAACATCGCTCGAAATTTGAAGAAAATTGGTTCACTACGTTTTGCTTGGCAGATCAAAAGCTGCAAAAAAGTCGGATTTTTTTCGAATTTAAATCAAGTCGTCATTTGTTGTTCAATAACTTGACAAGTTTTTATGATTTCCTTCAAATAAAATTACTGACGTGCAGAAGATTGCTTATGCAAGCAGAATCAAATGATGGTTTACTTAGATTCCAACTAAAACATATAATTTTTTGAGTAAGTAAAGTGGATCACTGGTGAGGTGATACACTGGGAACAAAACGTACTTTTCTTTTTGTGAAGCTTCTTATCAATACTCAAGAAAATCATTTCGTCAACAAACAAAATCGCTTCAGGATAGTTATTTTATCTGCTTAAATGACCACATGTCTCGAAATATTTGTAAAAGTTTGTGATTTTCTCGAAAAACGGCATGTTTTGTTTTCCTTGCGCAAAGTGTCATGGCGGCCAATTGTTCAAGGCAAAAATGAAATATTTCAATAAATAGACTTTCAAGGGATGCGTATACCAAAGAAGTTTTCTATCAAATAGGATCGTTTTAGTTTGTGATCAAGGTAGTGATGGAGTTCCATGTTTTTTTGCAATTATTTCCTGTTTTTCATTTGCACCCTATATGTTGTTATCTTCCCAATGGAGCACATATGATCCACTTCAAAACCCAAATTTATCAAATGGATCATTAAAGTAGGCTTAAATTATGCATCTTTTGTTCAAGAACTTCAGCTGTAAATCAATATTTCTATTTTTGAAACGTTAAAAACCTTGTGGGAAGGAAAGGGTTAAAAAAGATTTTCTATAGAATTCAGTAGAGTTTTTTCTTATATAAAGCCAATAATTGAAAAAAAAACCAAATCAAATTTTTGAATCGAATTTATAATTGTTTTTAAGCAATTTAGTGCTAAAAATTTAACTTTTAGACACTGAAAACTTAACACTGGATTTTCAAAGCAATTTTTCGAATGTGCATAAAATGTGCAACTCGGCAAGTCCCGTTGAATAAATTTACGACTCGTGCTAAAGAAATAAATTTTTGAAACTTGTGGCAATAAACAACTTATTAGAAACCCTTCACCAAACATTGTTTTTGCATCGTTTCAAAATTCTTATTGCAGATCTAGGGAATCAAGATCTCCATTTTGAATTCTGATATCAAAAGTTTAAAAAAAAATATTGACAACAAGTTACATAGTCTTGATTTAATAGTTTTGAGGATTATTTTACAGCATATTAAAGTTTGAGAAATTGATACATTAAAACATTTATTCAATTCAGATTTACCCACTGTATTTTTTTTAATTTGATACTAATGCATTTCAATATAAAAATTTATATTGTAAACAAATGCAAAAGAAATTCAAAATTATTATAATAAAATTAGAAGTTTTGTAAATCAATAAAAAAAGAAACATTTATTTTGGATTTTCATAGCGTAGTAAAATTGTTATTTATAATTTTGCAGTTTAAATTGACTGAAACTTGAACTAAACTATCTATACTATTTGAAAAAAACTGAACTTCAGAACCCATGAATTCAAGGTAAAATGTAATTAATAATTGAAAATGCACAGTTTTAAAGAAATTTAAAAAGGAACAATGTAAATTTTGAAGCAGCAATAAATGTTTTAAAGAGAACATTTCTGATTACTCTACTGAATACGACCCCATATATGGTCTTAAACTTAAACGTGATGGTTAAACGCGGTTTTTACACGAATTTCGCGAATTAACACGGTTTTTTAGAGAAAATATTCTAAGACTTTTTCAATGAAACACTTCGATTCTATTTGTAGTTGGAAAAATTTTAGCTCTGAGGCTAAGAACATGAGACCTGAGACCTGAGTCTTAAGACCTGAGACTTAAGACCCGAGACATTAGACATGAGACATGAGACCTAAGACCTGAGACTTGAGACCTGAAATATGAGACTCGAGATCTAAGACACGAGACACGAGACACGAGACATAAGACATGAGACCTGAGACATGAGACTTGAGACATGAGACATAAGACGAAGAAGAGGAACTCACCGAGAACACAGTAAAAGAGAGACTGATAAAAAAGATTAAAAAGCTGAATTAATTTCAGTCCGTATGGTTTTATAGGTCTGTCAAATAAGCCTCACTATATTCTACTATTCTATTCATCTAATTGATTTTGTTTTTTATCTTAAGAATAAACGATCATTGTACGATTTTTTTAAAATAATTATAGTTCTTGCGCGTTTTTTACGCGGATTTTTTATGAAAGTGGATTTTTTACGGAGGTTTACGAATCACGAGGTTTTTTTTTACGCGGATTTTCGAATAAACGAGGTTTTTACGCGGTTTTTTTACGCGGTACGAAACCCCCGCGTAAAAAAAACCTCAGTGTACATGTTTTCAAATCTGTAATGCATTTGTTTCAAAAATTGATTGTGTCGTCCTGAATTCAAATCATTTGTCCAAATCTGTTAAATCTAGTGATATAGGGTTTTGAAATTTTCAAATGACTAAGTTTTGAGCAAGATCAATCATTGAACTATTAAACCGACAACCCTCTTAAAAAAAAACAAAAACTGATTTCTAACCTATTCATTATCCATCGATTGATAGAGGACTAATGTATTATCTAGCTATTCTAATTTCAAGAAACAATGCTTGACAAAATTCAAGTTTAAAAAATACAATAGAAAATGTAACTATTTCTACATCATTTAAGATCATTTGTGAGCTTTAGGTATCAAAGATTCAAATTCCATTAACAACTTTGTTGGAGACTGCGATTTTTTTTATCTGTGCTTTTAAAAAAGTCGATTATTTTGATTAAAAAAAAATTCCGAAATATCCTAAAATTCTCATATTTCACCATACTGTAATAAATAAACTTTAAGGACTCAGTTTTCTGAGAAGTTTAAACCACTCGCGGTCTTCGAAAAAGTTGATCATTGATAAGAAACCATCGATTTGACTTTCAGAGAAATTTTCTAAAATTTAGCTAAAATTTCAAAAAAAAAATCAAACTGCATGTTTGGATATGTCTTCCTCAAATCAGTTAAAATCAGCTCTTAAACCCTCTTAAAACGAAAAAAAAAAACGTGAATTTTGTTGCCATGTGCTATCGAAAAGAAATAATTAAAAATAATCAATTGTATTGCAAGAATTTTGTTATTTTGTTTAAATACTTCACTCAAAACACCTATATGTATATTTCAAGTGAAGTACCATGCAATGTTGAATCATTTTGACATTTTTGACACTATCGACATAAAAACACTCTCAACAAAAAGCTCTTAAAAATTCTGTACAGTGTTGCTTGAAATTCATATGACTATTTGGAGTTAATTTCCTCTGGAAGTTTCTAAATTTTATTTCAATTTTTGTCATGATTTTCGGCAAATTTTCAAAGGAATCTCAACATATTCAAGCTTTAAAAAGTGTAATTCGAAATTTCCTGGATAAATTATGAGCAGTAATCGAAAGAAGTTAATTTTGAAAGCACAACTTGAAAATATATGTAGATCTAGATCTCGTGATGGTTTTTTTTTCCAACAGTGCGTTTAATAGGAGATGGTTTCCTTTTTAACACAACAATGTCAAATTTATTATTATTAAGCTACATAAAGCACCGTGCCGTGCGTAAAAAATGATTGTCTTGTGTTTAACTCTCGAATTAAACATTATCACTGAAAAACTATAATATTAGCATTTTTTTTTAAATTACCAGAGTACTGGCTTCAAATTTTAATTTTAATTTGCTTTTTATATGATTGTTACTTTTTTAAAAATGATCGAAATGATTTGCGATATTTCAATAAATTTCAACACTTTTTGAATTTCTCTTCTCATTTTTCGAGGCAGTTTTAAACTCTGGGTTCGGGTAAACTTTGTGAGTTTTTTTTATTTAAAGGGGTAATTGTAGACCGATCAGAGTAGTTAATAAATTACAAATATATGATATTTTTCTTACACATTTTTGAACTGTTGAATTTTGATTAGGAATTTAAATGAAAATTCTGAACTTTGAATTGGGTTTGGATTGAATCCCAGATCCTTAAACAAAAACTGAATTTCGCTTTCCTTTTGAAATTCCCGCTTTTCCCGGTGCGATTTGCAATTCCCGGTTTTTCCCGGTTTTACCGATTCTGTGGCCACCCTGTATTACAGTAGACTGAGTCGATTTGGGGTCAATTTTTTTATTTCTCAAAACCTGGGGTCTAAAAAGCTTTGTATTGTTTCAAAACTCATCCATGGTTAATTGCATAATTTTGAAGAAACGTTTACATGAGTAAATTTTAACTTTTAGGTTTGAATTAGAAAAATAAATATTTTTTCCGGAAAAATCAACATTATGGTTTTTGTGTCATTTTGTAAATTCATTGAATGAAATTTTTCGTTGCACAACTTTGTCGAAAACCGTAACTGCGTATCTAATTAGGCAAAAAAGTTATTAGCTGTTGAATAGGGGTATGTCTTTTGGCATTAAAAAACAATCAAATCAACTGACTGCACTGCTGGTGCCTAGCGAAGTAATGCAGGACTACTTTTCGAGCAATACTTTACTTATGTGAACGCTACCTAAAAATTATGCAATAAACTATGGATGAATTTTGAATCAAAACGAAGCTTTTTAGGCCCCAGTGTTTGAAAAATTAAAAAAATGACAGTTAACGGACCTTTGCTAATCGGACGTACTCTTTAGTCTCAACATCATCCGATTAACGAGCGAGTACTGTTCTAACGTTTTGTTGATAATCTAAAACTTCAGTTCATAAATTTCACAACAGTAGGTGAGGAAGATATAAGAATTTTAACTTATCCAGGAATATAAAGACATACACAACATAACCCAAAATCAGTAACAACCTGATAGCCAAACGATGCTAGGAGTCAGAATAATAATAACTTTGTGGCGCCAGAACAATCACATAACACTTGCCGACGGCATTCAAAATATCTACCACAACTTGAGTCAGCTTAGACTCCAACACACTCAGTGATATACACTCTTGCTATCTATCTACAATTCATGACAGTGCACACTGGTACAGAACATCAATCTAGCGGAACTAAATTAATAGCGCCCAGGGATGAAAAGATAGACTTTTGGTGTCTTCGACAACATTGCATAGTTTTACAAGGCGCATATTTTGAAATAAAATACAAAGTCGAGGGGTCCACCAATAGCAAGATAAAAATGCTAACTTTTTTGTTAAGCATTTTAGAGCTTAGGTTTCTCCTACAAAGTTGTTTATCTTAACAAAATACATAACTTTGCTGAACAAGTCAAAGTTCTACAATTTCATTCTAAGGAGTTACAATGAAATTAAGAAAAATACCTTGAAAAAACAGTTTTTTAAATCTGAAACGTTGTAGGTAAGACAAAACAATTTTCAGTCTTCGAAACAAAGTTGTAAAATGTTAAGTTCTACAATCGCTTAGTACATTATGATGTGTTTTGAAATTGCTGAAGCGCTGCAGAAAGCATTTAGTGTAATATATTAACGATTTTCAAAGCAAAGTGGTTCGAATTGCGCAAATTTTCGCACCATCAGCCAATGTGGATTTTGTTTTTGGTATTAAGAGGAATCATTTCCATATAAAACTAGCGTGGAACTCGGTGGAACTCGAAGCAATTTTAAGATTGAAAATCTAGTATTTTGTTCACAAATATCACTTTTTCAGACACTTGTTTTTACAACATTTGCTTCGGTCAGGAATAAATGGTGTATATCAACGTGTTGTCAGCTCTGGTTTCAAAATGGTCATAAATCCTTTACTCAAATTGAGTTTGTAATCCAACGAAAACTTATTATCTCAAAAGTGTTTTTATCGTTAAATAGAGCCAAAATTGGCCTGCCACCAGCTACTGAAAGCTGAAAGCTAGTTTACTTTTGGAATTAAATCACTTTCACGTGTTGGTACAGATATCATTTATATAATGATGTACTAGAACAGATTCTATTGATAAATTTGAAATGGAAAACCGGTTAAATCATCTAATTATTTCTTTTTCTCAAATTATGCAAGTAAATTGCATCAAAGAAACTAAGAAACTAATAAAGTGTCTAAAAAAAGTGATATTTGTGAACAAAATACTAGATTTTCAATCTTAAAATTGCTTCGAGTTCCACCGAGTTCCACGTTAGTTTTATATGGAAATGATTCCTCTTAATACCAAAAATAAAATCCACATTGGCTGATGGTGCGAAAATTTGCGCAATTCGAACCACTTTACTTTGAAAATCGTTAATATATTACACTAAATGCTTTCTGCAGCGCTTCAGCAATTTCAAAACACATCATAATGTACTAAGCGATTGTAGAACTTAACATTTTACAACTTTGTTTCGAAGACTGAAAATTGTTTTGTCTTACCTATGATGTTTCAGATTTAAAAAACTGTTTTTTCAAGGTATTTTTCTTAATTTCATTGTAACTCCTTAGAATGAAATTGTAGAACTTTGACTTGTTCAGCAAAGTTATGTATTTTGTTAAGATAAACAACTTTGTAGGAGAAACCTAAGCTCTAAAATGCTTAACAAAAAAGTTAGCATTTTTATCTTGCTATTGGTGGACCCCTCGACGTTGTATTTTATTTCAAAATATGCGCCTTGTAAAACTATGCAATGTTGTCGAAGACACCAAAAGTCTATCTTTTCATCCCTGGGCGCTATTAATTTAGTTCCGCTAGATTGATGTTCTGTACCAGTGTGCAGTGTTGACCTTTCCGGTTCCGCCGAAAACGAAAACCAAGAAAAAAAAATCCTCCCAAAGAACGTCTTCGATGAAGTCATTCTGTCAAACGTTTGGGCCGGCCGCCTTTTTTACACAGCCTGCCTGCCTTTTGTGGGATTTATGTTTGTTTTCGCTTTTCGCGCCTAACGCCTGACACGATTCTTGGGGTGGTACCTGACCAGGAAAAAAGACTCCCCGCAGAGCGAGAATGAAATATTACGTCGCGACGCACTATTACTCGGTCTACCCTAAGTGAAAGATTGGACGGCCACAACAACGACTAACCACCAGTAGCACGACATTTGTAGGGACCAAGCCAAGGACGATGGCGGCGCGACGCCAGACGAAATTACACCCGAATGGAACGGTCGATGATTGTGGATCGTTAACGGGAATTATGTGTACGGAGACATCCTGACGCCCCATGCAAATGAAGGAACTTACGATGCTTTTTTATTCATTCGGGTGGTGGGTGTCCTCAGGATAGATTTTTCAGCTGGGTATCGGAAAATCGTGTCTTGGTTGAATGGAAAGGTAGTTGTTACTTACAACTTGTAAGATATTCAAGGACTCGAAAATGACTTCATTCAAAGTATACTGAACACCTACTGCAAACACAGTTGCTTGATTAGAAAAATTACAATGTTCTGAAGCGTGTTTTAAAAAAAAATAAAAGGATTTTTTTGTCTTTATTGAAGAAAAGGAAATTTTGTTATTGGAAGTTTAAATTTACCATCACAAATTCAGTTTCAGTTCAATCAAAATATTTAGAATATAATTTTGGACTGCCTGCTTAGCACTGAGAATTGATTCTCAAGACCACTTTCAGTAGAAGAAAAATCCAACCAACAACCGAAAATGATCAAATCTGCCCAAGATCAATTTTCTTAATGCAATCGGAAAGTCCCTGCAGGGGAAGAAAAACAAAATCATCCAAAATTTCCATCTTGTTTTCTTTTTTTAAGCATATTTCTTTCAGATTGGCCCCAATCAAGAGGGCGGATTGGGACTTTTCGTCACGTGCATCAGATTTCGTCTGCCAGTGTTTGGAAAATCATATTTTTTTTGCTGTTGACGATGGTAACCGATATCAAACTCTTCTCATTGCTCCACTTTCGAGTTTTCATTCATTCTTCTTCTGCACCACTTGGAAGAGTGGTTGACAACAAACTAGGATTATAACGATGATTAATGAATAAAATTCCAACTGTGCGGGTGTGGCGGTTTCGAGAAGATTTATGCTGCACCTTTTGGTATATTTTGCGGGATTCAGGTGAGAGGATGGTGTTTGAATCTTTGCGAAAATTTGAGGCATTTGCTTAGTTGACATTCAATTACCCATCCTTCTCGGTGACAAGAAAATCGATTCTGTTTCTCTAACGTTTTGTCATGATGCTATCAGGATACTAGACTGCATCTTTAATGGTTATGATAATTTACTCTAAACCGGAGTAGATTCATAGATTTGATTTCATCATAACATTTTGAACATAAAGTAAAATTAGATATTTTTCAAACCTCATGTTCTGAGTTCGTCTTGGTGCATCTTCGTACCTGAAAATTATCACATTTCAAACCTCTATATCATCATTCCAATATACTGAAGAACTGGGAATTTTGACAGACCAAGTATTTTCTATGAAAATGATGATCAAATTAACGACAAAAAATTAAAATTTGAGTTTTGAAAATCAATTTATTGGTAAATTAATACAGTAATGCCTCGATATAAAGCAGCCTCTTTTTAAAGCAACCTCGATATAACGTAACCCAATATAAAGCAACTTTTGCCTCTAAATTACGTAACTTTTAAAAATGTTTCTAATTTGAATAAATATGTTTAATTTCAATACTTTTTTTTCATAAAAATATGATAATAATGTTTTGAGCCATGCGGTAAATTCTCAGAGGCAAAAAAAGCGAATGAGCGCAAGCGTTGAAAATGTAACTCCAGTACTTTCAGTATAGTGATAGTCGCTTTTGTGCTTTTGAAAATCCAACCTAGAGAATGTATCTCCATTTCAAAACTTAAGGAACGGTACAGAAATCTAATGATGCGTGAAATTCAAGGTCGAGGTGGAGAGTTCGACGGAAACATAAAAAAATAAACATTAAGGATGCAATCTATAGGGTAGCACAATCATGGGATTCAGTTCCCGCAGAAGCTATCCGGAAGTCTTGAAACTTGTTGTATAACCCTTCTGAAATTGAGAACGAGTTACCACTGTCTGGTCTCAGAGAAAGGTGGAACGGAATTGCAGCTAAACTTGCTCAGACGGAAGAGATCGACGAAGAAGATGCTGAATACGCGACGTTAAATGATGACGAAATCGTTTCTATCCTGCATCCGAATCATCCAGATGAGGAACAATGTGGAGGGTTCGCAGTCAACAATAGACGATATACCGCAGTCTGTAAGTTTCTAAAAATCTATTTTTTTATCATTGTTGTTATTATTAATAATAATGGTAATTTACATCTCCAGACACAATCGAGTTTATAAGAAGATGACGATTATTCACGAGAGTCAGAGCAGTCTGCTTTAAACAAAAGTTGAATGCGCGGTTTTGATGTGGCTATCAAATATGCAGAGGAGAACGGTTGGCCGCTTAATATGAAATTTTCATTGCGGCAGATGCGGTCAAAAGTTATGGACAAAATAGTAGAAGAACAGATTTAACTTAATTGTGAAATTGTGAAAAATATGTATGTTTGTTGGAATCTTCACTTTAATTGTTTCTGAAAATGTTTGTTGAAATTAAATAAACAAAATTGTTGAGTTTGTGACAAAAATATTATTTTTTTACGTTTCTTAAATCCGTACAAACAGTATTTAGAATCAACTTTTTCACATTTACGATCACTATCGATGCTCCAAAGGACCATTTTAAGTAGTGTTCCGATATAACGTAACTTCGATATGAAGCAACGAAAAAAAAATTCGTTGCTTTACATCGAGGTATTACTGTACAGCTAAGCAAAGCCAACACTGGATGTCGTTTTTTGAAGAAGGATTTTTTTCTACCCGAAGATTTGAGATAGCGGTCAAAACTTTAATTGGACCCCAATATATCTATACATTGTCGGGTAGATGGATTCTTGACAATTTCAAACATCAACGAAACAATTAAATACAGAGAAGCTGTCAAAAGTTATGAGTATTTTAAAAACAAAATTGAATTTTCGGACTTTTTACTTTATTAACCAGTTTCTGATAACCTGGTAATACTTATCGACTTTATTATATTTTATGTTGAGTAATAAGATTAAATAATCTACACAATGAATACAATATCATCAAAATCGGTTAACATTTACAACCAGGAGAACGAAATCAAACTACAACTCAAATTTCCCTGAAACGGATATTTTGCGAACGGCTTTGGAAGGTTAAAACATCGATAGGCACGATTTCATGGAGCTCCTGTGTTTTTTTTTCATTTTTTCCGTCTACCTGAAGCTCATTGTAAAATTTCTATAGGTCTTTTTTTTTAATATAAGTTTTGCTTCTTTCGAGGGATATCTATACTGCCCCATACTCGCATAACAGTCCCATATGAATTTTCGTCATTTTTTATCTAACCTGACAGTTCATCATTTTGAACATAGGGCTTCAATAGAAAACAATAAAAAAGAGATTTTATTCTAGAAATGTCGAGAAAAATATCAACTTGTGACTATCCCATACGAAATATACCCGCATAACAGTCTCATATGTGAAATACTACAGATGTAGTTCCTTTTGTTTCTTTCGGTGAAATAATCTTTGATTTATCGTTTGATTTAAAAAAGATTCAATTCACTTGATGTCGAACAATGCATACTAGTTTTGGAAGGCAAGCTTAAAATGAGAGGAATGTATTTCTGTGAGAAGAACTTTAAGATACAACTAAAAATCATGATAAGATTTCACAAACCATGTGGAATTCTCGATATTTCCCCAAAAATATGTTTTTATTTTTGATAACTGCATTTAGAAAAAATGATCAAATTTTAGTCTTAGAAAGTAGCTTGGTGAGCAAAACATATTCTGTATGAAACTGTTATGCGAGTAGATTTGAAAAAGTTCTCGAATATGCTCGCATAACAGTCCCATAATAAACAAAAATGGTGTTCCCGATTTTAACAATGACCAAATTTCGAAAATTTTAGGTCTTACGATTTATTATGACAACCTGGAACACATTTCATCAAACGATTTTCGTTTATGCTGAAAGTTGTGGTCACAATTCAAAAATATATTCCAAAAGAGAAAAAGCTGATTTTCTCACTTGCTTGTTTTTGCATATGGGACTGTTATGAAAGTAGGGTCAGTATACTGCATGATTATTTTAGACAGCTGAGCTATGAAAAATGAACGTTCGTTATGCAAACGATAATCTTATATCAATTTGAAAAATTACTCGTCTTAAAACCCGTAACTAAAGATCCAAGAGTTTTGTTTGTTAAAATTTTAAAAAAAAGTAGTCTACAACATTAAAAAATTCAGCGGCTTTTAAAGATGTTCCAATTATTTATAATAAGCATGGAAAAACAATTTTAAACTAGAACTTGAAAAACTTCTGTTTTTTTGAGTAACTGAATAAAATAGACATGGCGCAATGATCACTTACAAAAAAAGTAGATCAATTTATCAACTTCAACATTGAAAATAACACGAATGCGGAAGTATGCGGAAGTATGCGGAAGTTTTTTCTTCTGTACATGGTTCATGAAGTTATGATTTTTCATATGTAAAATTTGTTGCTGGGACTTTCTGGGAACATAAACAAAAACACTTATTTAACGAAAAAAGCTTTGAAAACTGTAAACAAAACAAACAGTTTTTAAAAGCTCCACATACAGTATCAGAATCACTTTTTTTTGCAACCACTTATCCTCAAAACTAACATTCTAACATTCATTCAAATTCTTCATTTTGAAATTTATTGTTAAGTCACGTCTAAACCTGTAATCACATGTTGATCGGTGACGCAATTTTTATACGGTGTGTTGTAAAATTCCAGCGGTTAAAATATTGAAGTTCCGCCAGCTACTGTTGTAAGTAAAAAAATTAAATATTGAAAAACTGACTGATATATGATGCAACATGTATTCAAGAAGCAAATAAACATAAAAAAAACATAGTAATAGAAATTTTTTTAATTTTTACTTTTGGCCAGGTTTTTAGGTCAAATACTGCTGTGTGCGTTGGGTAGAATTTAATATAAATTTGAGTGGATTCCGTTCATAGTGCATTGTTTACATCCTGTAAATTTTAAAGTCCTGCAATCAAAACTCAATCTTGACTGGGACCAAGTGAAGACGCTCGTCAACAGTGAAGGACTTTTACCACGGCCCTATGCACCGGGATCATTAAGTAATCAAAACTCGCGGAAATGGTGTCGATAGAACAGCTCGTGCGTAGTAAAATCTTGCGCATTCATTACGAGAACAAGGATCTCCTGCATCGTTCCATCGCTAACACGTTGGGAATCGCGAATTACACGGTGTCGCGAGTGATTAAGCGGTTCGAGGAACGATTGACCACCGATCGAAAGCTCAGAAGAGAAAAGTATTCCGTACAACACCAAAAATCACAACCGCGTAGTTGGGGTCTTCAACCGAAACCCGAACGTCTTCGTTCGGGATGTGGCTAAGAAGCTGCACCTAAGCCTAAGTTTTGTCGAGAATACCAAAACTAAGACTGGGCTTCGAACGTTCAGACCCAGGACACGATGAACGAACAGGTGTACATGAAAGAATGCCTCCAGAAGCGGGTGCTTTCTCTCCTGAAGGCCCACCACGTCCCGACAATCTTCTGGCCGGATTTGGCCTCATGCCACTACTCCTAGGACGTGCTGAAGTGATATGCGGACAATAAGGTCAATTTCGTGCCGAAAATGTTCTAAAATGCCTCCCAACACTCCGGAGCTCCGCCCCATCGAGGATGGGGCGATTATGAAGCACCACTTTCTTAAACGACCTAAGGTGGTGAGGACAGTCGAGGAACTGAAGAAAGTATGGGTTTACATGCAAAAAAAACGGTTGATTCACAGGTTTTGCAGAATCTTATCGCTGGGGTTAAGGCCAAAATGCGGGCATTTGCGTATGGACGGTAAATAACATACGAGTAATATAGTCAAATGAAGTTTAATAATTATTTTTCAATCCTCGAAAATTCGATGGCAATCGGATGAAAACTCGAATTTTGCGAATCAATTTTGTGTGTGGCAATTTCATCGTGAACATCCTTTACGAGGAGAGAGTAGATCTTGATGCGTGAGAGGAAACATAGATCCCAAGTCCCACCCAAGTCGTCAAGAGTAGAGGCCCAATGTCAGAGCTCAGGTGGATTTAGAGAGCAGGAGGTATACGTGGGTATACCATGAGTCGTCCCATAGTCTGCTCTGGGCTGGTAGTTTCACCTCCTCGTGGTCCACGGCGGAAACGTGTCTGCCAGTCCGGCGTATTGCAAATGTACGGCCAAGAGAACTATCACTAAACTCACTAGAGGCCGTCGACGGGTCTGCCAAACCCACGCGGAAGAAGTGGTGCACCCGGGTACTTAGGTACCAGTACTTGGGAGTGAGGGTGAGGGTCCAACACGAGTTCGGGGGGTCATGCCCCTGAAATACGGACGTGACCGGAGGGAGAGCAATCGCCAACTCGTTTTGCGTTTCAGTGGGTAAAGACCTGACTTGAAAAACGAGTAGATGCGCAAAGTGTTGGCCAATGGTGGGCCGATCACTTCGAGACGTGTTTTACACGTCAGTGTCAGTGAGGCACTGCTTTATGCCGGATTTGTCACGTCTTTCGGGAATTGTTGCACCCGAACCGCGAGTGCGACCTGATGAGGGCGTTCTACAGACCGACTTGAAGATGGAGTAGTTGCGCTGAGTGGTGACTTAAGTCAACACTAATTGTGAGTTCGGAGGAGTCTGAGTCTTACACGTGGCTTAGGGGGCTTACACCCCCTACCTGCGTGACCTCCCACTATTGAAGCAAAGTGTGCCAAACAGTTCGAGGTGGGACCAAAGATCAGTGGCCCCAGGTGGACTTTATGGCGTAGGGAGTACAGTTTTCCTTAGCATTGTATCATGAGTCGTCCAATTGCACCCATGGACCCAGAGTAGCAAACTGAGGGACGCGGTGGCTCGCCGCGCCTTGGAATGCAATCCGTAAAATGGATTTACCACCTGGGTTAACAACTAATAAAAAAAAAAGTCGTTCCATAGATGCGGGTTATCAGTGGATACCGGACCATCTCTTCTAAAGCCGCCTTCGTAATGGCGACAAAGACATACCCAACGTACGAGATCTCGCCAATGAGAACTCGATGTCCAACTGGCAGATGTTGTGGGACAGCTCAGCGAGAGGAAGGTGGACCCATAGTCTGATTCCGCACATCGGGAGTTGGATCGGAAGAAGACATTGTGAAGTGGACTTCCATATGACGCAATTGCTGACTGGTCATGGATGCTTCATGAAGTACCACTACCGATTTGGACATGTGACTTCGCCATATTGCCCAGCTTGTGGTGACGAAGTGGAGACATCCGAACAACTACGAAGAGGTGCGAAGAGGAACATCCGGGAAACTGCGGGGATAAAACATTACCTTCTTCGTAGCGAACCTCGTAGGAAAGGGGGTAAATCACTATCGGGGAATACTCACGGGTAGAGAGGTTCTCGATGCCGGGCAAGCCTCTCGAGTCGGTGTAGGATGTCGTCACTGTCGGGAAACATACGAGTCGTAGCGTCCCGAATGAGTGCCGCGACAGGCGCGAGTCCAGGACAAGCTGCTCTAGATCTGGCAAACGACGGGCAGAAAAAGCCGCGGACCGAGAATCCTTGGGTTGCCAGCCAAAGTGACCAGAGGACCGGACAACAGTCGGAGTAGAAGACCCCATCGACAGCGGGCTATCGAGTAATGTGGGTCCAATCCCACGGTTTGAAGCTGCAAAGATAAGACAATATCTTCTATGTATCGGATGCCGTGGGAACGCCGCGTTGGTGTGTAGGATGCTCCACCTTCGGGAAGTATCTGAGTAGTGTGGTTCCCAACGATCAAAGCTGCGGGGGTGTGACTTTACCTTCTTCGCAGGAAGAGGGCACAAGGCGTACATGAAGGTGACGAACCTCGAATCCTGGACATAAGAGGTCGGGCTTCAAGTAGTTAGAGGAGCAGTCAGGCCTCAAGTCTTCAGGAGGAGAGGTTTTTGTGGTCAACCCCGAGTCTCTACGATAAGAGTTCGGGGTCTCGAGTCGCAAGAGGAGAGATCAGGTTTTTAATCAACAAGCACAGGTGTATAAGTTTTTACCTTGAGTCATTACGAGGAGAGGTCAGCTTTGAGTCGTGCAGGAAGAGGTATGTGTACGTCAACCTCGAGAGGAGAATTCAGGCATCGAGCCGCGAGAAGAAGAGGTTTATGAATGTGGAAACCTCGAGTCATTGCGAGGATCTCCTCCATTCTCAAGTCGATAGAGGAGAGTTCAGACTTCGAGTCGTAATGATGAGAGGTATTGCTGAAAGTGGGCTCGTCAAAAAGTATTGCCTTGGAGCGCACTGACGCGAATAGAGCTATAACTTTTTACTCTGATGATATTTTTTGATTCAATTTTCTGCGTAAGATAGATCAACTATCACACTATTATGTCACAAAATTTGAGCTTTCTATACTTTGTGTGGCCTGAGTTACAGTAGTTCTACGAAAATCGGACTTTTTGGACTTTAACCATTGAAATTGCAATATCTCAGAAACTACGATACGCATTTCATTGAAATTTTGCAGAGAGATAGTTGAAACATTAAGTTAGCATGTCTGAAGTTTTTGAAATGTTCTATGGAATGGATCCAAAGTTACGCGAGGTACAATATTTCAAGCTTGAACCAAAAAATGCAATTTCTATAGAATTTTGGACGAATGTTTCCATAGGATATCTTATGTTCTACAGCCAGTAAATCTAATTCTACCAAAAATTCAAAACAATATCGTGAGATTCTGATTTTAAAACACAAATGGATCATTTATTTTATTTTTTCTTTTCTTTATTGTTTTTGGCAGACATGTTTTGAAGCGGCCTTGGGACTCAGGAAATACATTAGAAGATACAACTTATAATTTATGTCTCCGTCTCTACAATACTTTGTCATCCCGAACAGTGTAATACTGGTCACCCGGAAGCGATTTGTAATCAAATTTGCAATTGGTTTCGTCATCGATGATAACACACACCAATTTTCCACAAAGCAGTTGATCATATAATTTACGAGCTCTTGGTTTGACGGAAGCAGCTTGTTTTTTGACTCGGCTTCGGCTTCTTCTGATACTTCTATGTCTTTAGATCCAATCTTACCTTGGCACGATGGATGGTGAGAAGAGAGGATTCCTTTTTTTTGGCCACATCACGAACTGAGGCAGTCTTCCTACCAGCGTAAGTACTCATGACTTTTCGGTCTAAAGTTTCGTCCACCGGATCCGGTTTCCGCCCAGATTTTTTTGTTTAGGAAGCTGCTTTCCTCTCCATACTTCCGAACTGACTCAGCGAAATGACCATTTGTACACGATAGTATTGTGCTTTGGTGGGAGAATTCTTCTCATTTTCACGAAAATTATGAAGAGTGGGGCTTACGATACACAAAATTTTAAGTTAAACCATAGACAACAACACACAGCAGAAATCAGCTGTTTGTACGTCATCCGGAATGCGCAGGGTTGTATCAAAATCGTGCTTAGACATTTGCGCAAGAAGGACATCACAATTTAAATTACTGTACTATCACTGTCAAGTTCAGAGGTCACAAGTGAAGTTTAGGGCATAAAGAGTACATGAGAGAGTACAATAAATCGACCAATTGGAACAATGGATGCAAAACTAAAGAACCCAATAATGTAAGTATGCGTTAATACGCCTTAGATTTAAATAAAAATGAACATTTTAGTCAAATTATTTGACAATAGGTTGAAAATTCATTTCGGTCAAAATCAAACTGTTTGAACAATAATAGCATAAAGTTAGGTGCAATTTACGTAGATTTTCCAAACCAAAAGCAAAATTATGAAACTGAAATGAAAACCTAAAATCTTTACAGGAAGAAAATAACAAGAAGATCTATCGATCCTTCAAGCACAAACAAACGAAAACACAGAAACAAATAAAAACCGTCAGTTTTTATGAACCATCGCCATCAACGAAAATCAATATGTGGCGACTGACTTGTCTTGGCTTTCAGAGTAATGATGCGGGAGGCAAACTTGAGGGAAGCAACGAAACCCCGTCACGATGATTCAGTTACATCACAAGAAACCTGCCATTCAATGGAGAAAAGTTCTTCCTTTGGAAGACTTTGAAACTGCATTTCTACCAACACCGGAGGCAAACAGCTGAGGTCGAATGAAGAAACAACGACCATTGAAATTGAAATTCAGCCGACGACGACGACGATGACGTTAAGGAAGGACGATGGTACTGTTCCATTACTTTCTTACTGATTTGATTTATTAAGATGCTGCTTGATGGCATAATTAGAACGAGACTGCTGCCTGCCGTCATAATGGAAGTAATACGAGGGCAAATGTCTTGTCCGTGCTCGGTACAGTCAATTAAATTAGCTGACAGAAGATGGTAATGACGTGCTGCAAATTAAAAATTATTCGGAATATGGAAAATGTTTATTGGATAAGTTTATCAGAAGACTGATGATTGGCTGTTGGAATTGCCAAATATCTTTCTTAAAAACATGCCCGTGGGTTACACAAATAAGAAGTATTATGGTTTCACGGCGTAATATCGCAATTTTGATCCCATATTTCTTTTCATAAAGGAACTAGAGTTTCAGATTTTTTTTCATAATTTTTGGATAGTTTAATAGGTTACGATGTTTACATATCATTTAGTAAACTCAGTATTCTGAGTGTTATTTGTGAGAGATTGCAAATATCTTAAAATTTATTTGAATTTAAGCAAAATGCTCGTATCAAGTAAACACAATTAGTAGTGTTGGATTAAAACAAAGGTTTAATCATTTGTAAACACTGTACATAACATGGAAAAACGACAACACCTCTGAAATAAATACACAACGATGACAACTCACAGTTGTCCCTTTCCAGCAAAACTCCACCGAATGGGTATCAATTAATATTTGAACAAGTGTTGAGTTCCGACTAGACCATCGTTGTTTGTACATCATCGATCGAAAGAACCCTTTTGCCCCACCAGCCAGCAGCCGCAAGCATATAATCCAAATAGCGCCGCGCTCCTGTCCGACTCCAGTCATTGAAAGCTAAAATATTCCATTAAGCCGACGGGGGTAATACGATTAAAATTTACAACCGCCATAAATAATAAAGCTAACTTTAGGATTTCACATACGCGTATCTCTGGATTTGCTACATTTCCCAGGAAACGCCGGAAGTTGGTTCGAATATGCTCTCAACATGAGGAAGAACGGTGGAGCTAGAACACGATTATGACAGGACACAACAGGGAAATAGACGCAACCGTTCAAACGGACCCCGATAACGCCAAATTCCACTGGAAAAGCACGTGGACCTAAAGAGGTCTATAGAAGAGGCGATAACTTTTTAACAGGATCGAACGTATTCTGTGATCCATCTGAAAATGAGGAGAGCCATTTCCAGCTAACAGGAAAAGTGGTGAAAAAGGTAATGGAAATTGAATTGGATAACTTTAAAATCTATCGTACGTGAAAATCAATTTAAAGGTTCAAAATATGAAGACCAATCGATGTTTTTTTTATTTGTTCATCAATTTGATCAACATGAAATTTTTCCACATAATCATCAATAACTAAGTTCAAAGTTAAAATATCTCAAAACTTTTTTCTATAGCCTATAAGTTTAGTTTGAAATTGGGAAAACTTGGTTTGTTTTTGAAAATTTAAAATGTAATTAAAACTAAATTTCAAAATCTTGAAATATCCATTTTTTTCGAAGGCTCGCAAACAAACACCCTTTCTGATGAAATCAAAGTGTTTAGAAACAGCAAGTTGATTTATATGAGAGTTCAACTTTTTTCCTTAGTAAATGTATAATTTTCGAAGAATAAGCCAGTCTAAGATAAAAGGCTGAATCCCTATCAAATGGAAAAGTTTGAAGGAAAAAATTAAAGGGGAATAGTGCGAAGGCCAAGGAAATTTAATGAAGGCAAAATTTCATTTGTTTTTGTAGTTAAAATTTCATAAGTAATGTTAAAATATTTAGCCCCTTAATTTATTGAGCATCATTGTCCTACTTCCGATTTTAGTTGTTGTTCGGCCTTAACACATTAAGGACCGCGATGTGGTTTTTATTTCAGACCGCGAAGAAATCTAAACCAAGAAACACGGAAATTCAGCATTCCATATGTCAGAATCCACTGGACCAAAAGTCACAAATTTAGTATCATTGAGGCACCGAAAGTGTTGTATTCAATTTTGAAGGGTTTCATGATTAATTTTATATCATTTGAGTTTGTTTCGAACTGCCTTAGCAATTGATAAACTAGTATTTGTAAATATTATGAAGGTGCTTTGTATTCTTTATGATCAAGAAACCTCGTTTAAACCGTCAAAATAGCGACTGATCAATGTTGCTCCAAAGCCTCAAATTCCAAACAAAGACAAAATCGATTTTTAAATCAAATTTAAAGTATTATTATCAAGTTAAGTATTTACGTTCATAGGAGTCCAGTACTGATTTCAAAAATATGGAACATGCCACATTCCCCTTAACAAAAAAATAATAATAGACAAGTATTGAAAAAAGTGATCAATTTTACCCCTTTTTACGGTATCTGTGTATCTTTCACTGAAGATCAGGAATGTGAAACGCAGAACTGCGGGCTGCATGCGGCCCTCGGCACATTCAAGCGTTTCTCAAATTGAATTCCATTTCTCGACTATTTTCTACGATAGAATGTTTATTTTCATAAAAAAAAACAAGTAATTCAAATTGTTGACTTCATTTCTAGTATATAAAACATTTATTATGTTCTTTCGATTTCAAAATTCAAGAGATTGAGTCGGAAAAGCAAAAAAAGAAATCGAAAAGCTATAAAATAAACATTTAAGATTTTTTCAAGGCCCGTACCCGGATCAGGCATATCCGGTCGATTTTATTTCTTCAAAAATCCTGGCAAAAATCACGAGTTTAATTTCAAATTTTGTTATTTGAAAACCGAGGAATATCCGGCAAATCTGAACTAAATGAACAAATTCAGAGAAACATCACTTGAAATTTAAATTTTTATTGAACCTCATCGAATCTTTTCTCATAGCGTCAAAAAAAATACAAAGCTCATTTTCAAGAAAATGCTTCTAAAAATACATTTTTGCACCCAATCATCAAAATTAATGATAACTTAATATGAATTTTGTTAAATTTTGTGGCTAATGGGAATAAATGTCGTGTCACGTGTGGTAAATATGCTCAGAAAATTAGTTTTTTTTGAAGATTTTTTTTTATTTTATTGCGCTGAAATATTGACAAAAAATAAAACCCTTTTCATGTTCCGAAAAGTCATGCCAAACATTTTAGGAATGGATAATGGCACATCCTCAATGTCATAAGATTTTCATAAATCACCTTTAGAAATCCTATCCCTGCAGTGGTATTTTAATAAAATTAAGAAAATCCTTGGAGCTTGTAAAAATTTTAAGAATAAAGAATCAAAACTGTAAACTAGATTGTTCAATGAAAGGATTCTGGGTGAAAAATGTATGCAGTTTGGTTTTCTGGTGTATACGGATGAGAAATATATGGTCCGAAAGATCTTGACGAGACAAGAAATAGCCACTATGTGGTCAAAAAAAAATCCACCGTGAGAGAAAAAAATTATGAAGCAAAAAAAGTTGTTTTCGGTATAAAATCACCGGGATTTTGAAATTGACTCGTTAGCTGTAAATCTTTGCCATTCATTTCCTTAAAAAAATACAACTTCTTAAATTCATAGCCTTTTTCTTGCACGGTAGATTTTCTTGGCCCCTAACAAATTTTTTCAAGTCTCGTCAAGACATGATGTGCACATCCGTGTACATCCGCAAACCAAATGGCCCATTCTCTTTTCCTTACAAATCCCTAAAATTATGGAAATTTCAAACTTTGCACAACATCCCAATGCAATAATATTTTGTGGAGTTTATGCACCGGCTCACAGTGGGCCAGGAACCACACTTTTGCGGTCAAAATTGACTGCAGGACAGAGGCTCCGTTGTAGCTCATCGGTGTCTTCGACAAAGTTAATCGACTATGTTTGCGCTATCTATTGATGGATTTGAATTAGTTCTATTTTTCTCCGCAAGGTGGCGCCAAAATCTAACTTTTTACAGAAGCAAGATACAGGCATGGTTTCTTCTACAAAGTTGTTTATTATACCTTTAACATCAACTTTGTAGAACATTGTTAAGCTCTATGTTGTGAACTTACCTTGCAAAAGTAATAATTTAAGAAAACCTTGCAAAAAATGGTTTTTTTCACCTATTTTTGTTTTAAGCTATACAATACCTCAAATTTCCACAGAATTCGATTGGAATAGACTCAAGTGAGATATTCTAGTGGAAAACTTTTTCGTTTCACAGATTTTTTCTGTCAAAATCGCAAAAAATAGGTTAAAATTATACATTTTTCAAATTGCAATAACTTGCTTGCGAGCAGTTTGGCGCACCTCATTTTTTGAGAAGTGGCAGTTGTATTTATGATCTAAATGCTTGTAAAAAATGTCGGTGGGTTCTCGTGGGTTCCTTGCCAAATGATTTTATAAAGTTGGTTAATTTTCAATACAAATTCATACATTTTAAGACCTTTTTCAAAGAAAACATCCGCATTTCTCGTAGAAAAGTCGAATTTTCGTCATTTTAAAATTGCTTTAATTCATTGCGATGCTTAATTAAGCGATTAAGCACATTTGGTCAAATTTATTAAAAAATAAAAAATTATTAAAATTGTTTTTCAAATAACTTTTGAAAATTTTTAATTTTAAAATATTTGGTTAAAAGTGCGAAAAATGTCCTGAATTATGTATTCAAGCATCGACTCAACAAGCAATAGATTCATCCAATAACTGAACGATGAAAATTCGACTTTTCTACGAGGAATGCGGATGTTTTCTTTGAAAAAGGTCTTAAAATGTATGAATTTGTATTGAAAATTAACCAACTTTATAAAATCATTTGGCAAGGAACCCACGAGAACCCACCGACATTTTTTACATGCATTTAGATCATAAATACAACTTTCACTTCTCAAAAAATGAGGTGCGCCAAACTGCTCGCAAGCAAGTTATTGCAATTTGAAAAATGTATAATTTTAACCTATTTTTTGCGATTTTGACAGAAAAAATCTGTGAAACGAAAAAGTTTTCCACTAGAATATCTCACTTGAGTCTATTCCAATCGAATACTGTGGAAATTTGAGGTATTGTATAGCTTAAAACAAAAATAGGTGAGAAAAACCATTTTTTTGCAAGGTTTTCTCAAATTATTACTTTTGCAAGGTAAGTTCACAACATAGAGCTTAACAATGTTCTACAAAGTTGATGTTAAAGGTATAATAAACAACTTTGTAGAAGAAACCATGACTGTATCTTGCTTCTGTAAAAAGTTAGATTTTGGCGCCACCTTGCGGAGAAAAATAGAACTAATTCAAATCCATCAATAGATAGCGCAAACATAGTCGATTAACTTTGTCGAAGACACCGATGAGCTACAACGAAGCCTCTGGCCTGCAGTCAATTTTGACCGCAAAAGTGTGGTTCCTGGCCCACGCGGTTGTAGGAAAAAAATCGAAGCTTCGTGGACAAATTTAAATGGTTAAAAAAAAACTTCCCAAAAATATGCACAGAAAAGAGAAATTCAAATCAACCATTTTTGATAACAATTCAACGTCAAATGCTGAAAAAACAGCAATTTCAGATATTGCTCAAAATTTTACAGATTTTGCCCGGGTTTATTAAAACTGTTTAATCAATTAAATAAAAATCTCAAATTTCTCTTTAAAATTTCTTAGAACTTGTATTGAAAAACGATATCTAAAAAAAATCCAAATGAACCTAAATTTATGGTTTAACGCTTAGATACGATTTTAACACTGCTGCTGTGATTCAATGAAACCTTTAAATATCAAGTTATGTTCTGGACGTGAAAGACCTCTGAGGTTAAAGCGTCAATAAACTATTTTAAAAAAAGTTATATTCTTTCACTTTCCTCTTTTATATTTATGGTCTAGGCTTTGTTCGGATTTGCCCTTTTTTATACTTTTTTTAAACGTCCAGAATCTTCCGACCGTGTGGTAAATAGACAAAATGGTATGCTCAAGATTAAAGATTATAGTTCTTTTAAACAACTATTTTGAAGATATTTCGCTAAAATTCGACTTTTATCTAATTCGATATCAAATAAGAAATTTCTAATTGCTTTGCACTTGTTTCGACGTGTTTTCTATATTTTGCTGGAACCCATTATCTTTGGTGATAAACGCCCTAGAAGCGACAAGTCATCTGAAATCCTTTTAGTTATTGATGACATTTTGAAAATCAGAGAGACCCCTACGTGAAAGGGTCTTTCAATACACCATCTGGTAATATCTACTGGTTGAAAATAATCGACTCAAAAAACATGATGGGTGTTGAGATGGAAAATATAGAAGAAAAATATTCGCTTTTGTATTTTTATTAAAACTCGACAGAGTATTCGACCGACAATTCGGCTGAATATTCGTATGGCCAAATAGTTGGAAAGGCAATATTCGATACATGGCGACCGTCAAAAATGGTTTAATAACCCACAAATTTGTAAAAAAAATATAATATTCACTGTTAACAGCAGCGATATTCTTCACAGCTTGCCCTTGAGAGAGATTGCTTGCTTAATGATAATTGTTTGAATTTTTTTAATGAATAACTCAAGCATAAATTCACTTTTTTACGATAAACCGATTAGCTTTGCAGATTTGCAGAGAGGCGCTTGGCTGGAATCCAGAAGGACATCGAAGAAGAGGCAGGCCCAAAAGCTCGTGGCGGCGAAGTCTAGCCGCTGAAATCCGCACAGTTGACGAGAACCTGGGCTGGCAGCAAGTGAAGACGCTGGCTCTGGATCGCCAGCAGTGGAGATCTTTTATCTCAGCCCTATGCGTCGGTCAATCGGCGCCGGACTCTTAGGTAGGTAGGTAGGATTAGCTTTGAGATCCGAAAAAATGAAAAAAGGTGCGAAACAAAAATAGCACCACTCATATTTCTCTAGAAGCCTATTTATAAAAATTTGCATCGTACAAAATAATAATTTTGTTTCAACGAACAATTGGATTAAATAACTGATTTTTTCAGAAACCTCTAGGATCATCAGGACCATCGAGATTTATAGGGTTTTTACTATATTTTCCTTTAGCACTCATAAATCGGACATTTTAGCTGCAATACTTCATCCAGCTGCTAATTTTTCCATTAACATACCATGAAATAATGGAACAAAGATTCTCGGTTAGATTTGAGTCCAGAAAACATGCTGTTCATTCGAAAATTTGTTTTTTTCCTATTTTTCCAGTTTCAAGTTGCATACGGCAACACTATTTTGCTGTGAACCGAAATTTAGACTCATTATCGATTTTCCAGGTTTTATAAAGCTCATCTTAAGCATTTCAACGTAGTTTTCCGACATAGTTTGTTGTTGTTTACGCTGCAAAACTGGAACTAAGAACTATGAATTGAATGCATTTCTAGAGGCAAAAAATTAAGAAAATCATGCGTTAAAGCTGAAACTTGAAAAACGCAGATTGATAAAAATCCCAAATAACAGGCTAACTGTAGAAAATTTTATAAAAATTTAAAAAAAAAAGTACTGAAGCAACATTAAAGTTTTTCTGGATGTATAAGAGGTCCCAGAAATAATAATTTATTTGGAAAAACAGTAACAAGCCCACAAATATCCAATAGTGTTAAATTGACACTCTTCTTCGAATAAGGTTGAAAGGATACCAGTATGTTCCACAAAAAGGCTCCTTTTTACAAGTAGGTCACTTCAAGTACGTGAGGAATTCATGCCTTCAACCAAGAACTACGCCTGAAGGCATGTTTCGAAGCGCAAAACAACTTCCCAAACCGGAAGCTTAAAAATGGATGAAATCGTAAAAATTAAACCATCGGAAATAGGGAGAATGCTTCCGATAGCAGGAAAAACCTATCCCAATATAGTTTTCCCAGCGCACAGCACCGGACACATCCGGAATGGAGGAATGCAACAAACCTTCCCACAGGAGATAACATCCCGGGCGAATTTAATAACAACACTATCGTGCTGCACTAGGAGGCATTCTAGGCCGATTGAGATGAGGAAAAAGGAAGAAAATTCTGTCAGTAGAACAACAAAAATAAAACCCTAAGCTTCCACGATCCGATGTGTAACAACTCCGAGCCAGTTGCAAATGCAATGTGGGTTTATGGAGTTTTGTGGAGCACCAACATAAATTCTTGTACTTTACGGCCAATGCTATGGGTGGTTGTTTACTTGTGCAATCCGCCTGTAGGATGTGTGTTGTTGTTGTTTAGTTGAACGAAGAGCTATGTATACTTGCATAGACAGATGTACAAACTGAGGAAAACTGCACCCGAGAGTGTCTGGAAGGCATGATGAATGCTAAATGTTTTACAATCATGAAAAGTGTGACGCTACAGATATACAGACGAACTGCCCAGTAATTTCCTTTATGACAGGTAGGGTAAGTGTACCTAAGACAACGGCTTAAGGAAGCTTTTTTCATTAATTCAATAGAATTGCCTTGCATGTTGATTTGAAACTGGTATTTATTCATTAAACTTTATTTCGAATACTGTTTTATGAAACTATGTAGGAAATAGATCAATCCATTACGTACTTTTGAGTCAATTTATGATTGATTTTTCTCATTCAAGTTCCTCCCTTGTCGTACCAGGTTCCTAATTCCGTCGTACAAGGAGACCGGAATTGTTTCAATTTATTCCACCCTCTTCAGAAATACATTTAAAATTTTGCGGTTGCGGTTCATGCAATTAGCATCAGCTTACATCGAACGGATCAACCGCGCAGGATAACAGAAAAAGTTCTCTCGAGTAACCAGTCGCAATAAGCTATGAAACTAGGATAGCTTTATTGTAAACAGGTCTACCATTGCTTGGCTAATGCATCTGCAGGCAGCAAAGTATTATACCTTCTATTCAATTCTACCGAAATTGTCTCGAACTATTCCTCCCTCATGAGGGATAGATTTGAAATTTTGCGGTTGCGGTTCATACAAATGCGATTATTTACTTCGCACGGATCAACCGCGCAGGATAACTGCAAAGTTCGAATGAGATCTAAGTCGCAATAAAATGGACTTGCCAAGAAATCCCAAGGTAGCGTTTTTGCAGCTAGGTACCATTGCTTGGCTAAGGCAATTGCATGCAGCACATTATTAGACCTTTTAAATTGAATCCACCTTGCAAATTTATTTTGTACCAACACACTCTCCAACGGACAGGGCTGCCATGATCCAGGATTTATCTGTAAAATGAAATTTTATAACATTCAAACAGATATTTTTCACAAATTACATGGCACAAATTTACACAGTAACTGCATATATTTAAAGAACATCAACATTTTTTATAGTTCTATATGTTTTTTCTACGCAATGAGACTGAATAGTAAGACATTTGAGGAGAGGCAGAATCACACTTGCGTTTTGTCAACATGTGTATTCTTATACATGTGGGAACCCTGGCGAACGATATCGACACAAAGCAACGCAACGTTGATGCGTGTAATGGGCATTAGACTGGTTCAGCTCATCTATTCAAGTTTTTTTTGCGAGCGAAAAAAGTTTTTGCAAAAATGTGTTTTTTCGGAAATTGACGCTTCGTTATTCTAACATTTTGTTGTTTGGGTTCAAAATTTTGGGAAATGACGTAGAGTAATCCAACTGAAATTAAACTTTTCGACTTTTTTCAATCAAATTGTAATATGTCAAAAACGACAAAACATCTTTTGTTGAAAATTCACTGAGAATTTATAAAAATGCAACAAACATGAGTCAAGTATTAAAACTTAAATGGTAGAAATCAGAATATAAGCGGGTTTGATTTTGTTGAATTTTGAACGACTATATGTACAAAAAATCATATCTATCGATTTTTTATCCAAACTTGTATTGAGATCCAAACCAGAGACTCATGAACTCTTAGTTCAAAGTTTAAATGATTCATTCATCCGAATTCTCTTGTCATTTTGACCTTCAACGGGAATTTTTTTCATCGTTTTTCCATGCATCGTAAAGATTCAATAAAAATCGAGGTTTTCGGTCCAGGAATTGAAATTTTTTCCTCGAGTTGATCCCCATTTAGAGAATTTCTGAAAACTGGAGAAGTTTTAGTTTTAGTTTTCAAGCATCTCTCAGTGACCATTCTGTAGTGCAAAGCGTTTGGTCGTATGTGCGATATTGCAGTTTGAATGCAAGAAACTTAAAAAGTCTAATTTTCAAATAATTGATGTATCTCAAGTTTCAAACACTTGAGAAAGGTTTAGTGTCATCAGATAATAGAACCAAAAATAATCAAATATTAAAATATGAAATAATTTTGAAGAAACAATTTCATTGGAGTAGAACGTTAGAAATGTGTAAAGTTGGAGATATTCTTGCGTGCACTCAAACGTTTATTAAATTATGCACGATACTGTTAGTAAATAATTTGTAAAACACCAAACACTAAGCTAAAAAATCCATCAATTCTTTGTTCATTTGAAACCATGCATTATAAGCAATGCTGAATACATTCAAGTAATTTATCAATATAAATAGACTTTTTGCACTTATCTCTCAGCGCATCAAGTTCCTAGCTTCAAAATAAACAAAATTACTGTATTGTGTTGTGATTACTTGGAAATCCATTATGTTCATTCTCTATGAGTCCGACTGTGTTCAGCAAAAAATAGTAAAAATGAACCGGTCTAATTCCAATTCTTGCAAAACGAGTTCCTATTCCTGTCGCAAAATTACGACGAATTATGGAGCCCGAGCGATTCGATTTCAATCGAATATTAACAAATTTATATAGTTCAGCTTAGTTTGAAATCATTTTTCTAATTTTATTTCAACAGTTTTCTGTCGAATTTTATGATTTTGATCGTTATATGCATTGACAGGAAGCGATAAAATAAAGAAACACGTTGGGGGATCACTAAGTTCGTTTTACAATATGGCGGAGTGCATCAATAATTCAATTCACTTCGCGATTTCAATATCAAATAAATTAAGAAAAAGTTTTAAAAGTGACAAATTTGTGATAGAAAATAAATTCACAAGCTTAAGTTTATCATGTGAAGTAGCCAGTTAAAGTGGAAAGTGATTTTTCGGCTCTGAAACATGCATTCTTGAATTGCGACGAATCAGAGGGATACGACGGAGGAGGGTACACCTACCCTATCATATTTCTTTAAAGAATTTTTTAAATGATATATGTAGTTAGTTATTTATCCAGATGACATTTTTGAAAACTTCAATGAACTGAAATTTAAACTGATTCTTACCTGGTATGTGTTATCAAAGCTGTCGTACATAAACCGTGTTATTAGTGAAGTTTTGCCAACTGTAATAGAAGAAAAAGAAAGAAACATCAGTCATCAAAATATTAACAATAAATAACTTAGAGAACAAATTATTTTAACCTGTAAAATTTTCCAATAGCTGAACATCAAATTCCTTTGAAGGTAAAAAAATGTTTCACTGAAAACCTTATTTGAATGCTATTTTTATTGTGCATTAACTGAACCGTAAACATTTCGATTTAAATATCGAATTTGTGTACCTTCCACATGCGTCGTATCTGTGCGTGCCTGTGTCTGAGCATCAGTCGGAAAATTTAAAAGGTCCCTGAGGGTTCGGTTGCATGACCTTTTCCTCTTTGAAAGAAGATATTGATGCCTGTCTTCATTGGCAGCCGATATTTGCTTTCCGGGATCGTGTGGGTGCTAAAAGCTCACATGTCCTTTTGACGTCTGGAACATCCGTGCTTTGTTCAAATTAAATGCTAAATTCTCTCGTAGAATGTTAGAAGAAACTATGGAATAAGAAACGATGAATTGACATCTCATGTTCAACGTACAGGTGTGATATTTTAAAAATCATCGTTCAAAAAGTTTTTGAACTATCTTTCATAAATTTGTTGCCAAACATTTATAAAAGCATCTTTAGTGGTGTGTTTTAGGAGCTAAAATATCAGCATTTAAACAATTCTTAAAAGAAATCTGAAAAGTCTGTTCCTGGAATCAGAATCTGAATCTGAATTCTAAATCTTAAATTTAAAATCTGAATCTTGAATCTGAAATTTGATTGTGAAGTGGGAATCGGAATTCAGAATCTGAAATCTGAATGTTTAATGAAATTATTTTATCGGCTATATCGGTGAAATTTTATATTCTTTGAGAAAGAATATTTAAAAATTGAAAGGATATAGACGGATAGAAGATTAGAATAACGTGAAAGATGTTTGAAAATGAGCGGGAGGGTATTTTTTAATTTGAAAACTTTTCATCACATTTCATCGTTTTGTTCCTCACGGGCCTACTACCTTGCAGTGGTTGATACTGATAGAGTTGTAGCAACCACCACACAATAGTAGGCCTAGCGTGGTTCGTCCCACAAGCGGAAACTTGCAGTACGAACGAACAAAAAGATGAAATGTGATCGCTCAGAAAAGCTTCAAATACGACCGAGACACATTTATCGATAGTGCAAACGATTCATAACGATTCCTGAAAGAAATCTGAATCTTAAATCTGAACCTAAAATCTGAATCTAAAGTCTGTTTCTGGAATCAGAATCTGAATTGTGAATCTGAATTTTGAATCTTAAATCTAAAATTTTTGTAAATTGATTTTCGGCATATCGATGAGAATGTATATTCTTGGAGGAAGAATATCAGAAATGAAAATTGATAAAGATGGATAGAAAAGTTAGAAGGAAATTTACAGATGTTGAAAAGAGCATTTTTGCGAGGAAAACTTATTAACGACGTTTAACTTTTCTTAAATTTAAAATCTGAATCTTGAATCTAAAATCTGAATCTGAAATTTGACTGTGAAGCCGGAATCGGGATTCGAAATCTAAAATTTGAATGTGATATCTTAAGATAAATTGATTCGTTTTCAAAATTTTACTTTTCATACTCTTACAAACGATTTACTTGTAAAATCCATACAATTTTTGCAGATATTTTCACAACGTATTCTGCAAAATCTCGCCATGTCGTTCGATTCAAATCCGGAATTCGCGTTGAGATTTCAACAAACAATTTTATTGCATAGAGAAATTTTAAAAAAATCAAAAAATTTGTCTGAAAAATTCTCACATTTTCAAAGGTGATGTAATGTATTAAAACATAAGATATCAAAGAGAAAAAAAACTAAACCGTACCTAAATATCATGAATTATTTGAAAAAGATACAAAGGCTCATCGACGGGACTTGAACCCACAATTTCCGCTTCAGTAAAATGGCGCGTTAGCCATTTACACCACGTTGAACGTGATGAAAGAGGCTCCAGCATGCGTACATATCGAGCTCCATGGTTCGACTGCTGGATCTTCTATCGATACACTTCATGTATATTTCGCATGCAGTGATGTCACCTAGATTTTGCCTGGATCTTCCAGACTTTTTGGACTTTCGTTAGACATTTTTTCAGGTTCCAGACTTCCAGACTTTTAACATTTCTTCAAGACAATTTAAGACTTTTGGTTTTAGACACAAATTGTTCTACAAAACTGTGAAAATTCTAAATAAAGGGTAATACGGTCAAAATTTGGTCAAGAGAAAACTAGTGTAAATCGGTGAAATCGTTTATTTAAAAAATCAAATTAAATTTTTTTCACATTTAATTAGTATAAAATTCAGGAAAAATATTCAGTTAGGCTTCTGCTTTTCCAAATCCGAATTTCCGGGCCTTATGCTTAACCCCTGCCATCAGATTTTGTACAGCCACCTTGTCCACCTTCTTCGCCGCAGAAAGCCAATTTGCCTTGAACTGCTGCTCGTCCTTAGCAGTTTTTTTTTGGTCTTCTTTAGGTTGGGAGGGTTCTTGTCCTTGGGATCTACCTGCACGTTGTTGGCGGCGTACCACTCCATGGACTTTTTACCGTAATGGCAAGATTCTAAATCCGGCCAAAACAGTACGGAACAACCGTGTTTCTTCAGGAAAGGCAACAGACGTTTATTCTAACACATTCTTAACGTAAATTTCTTGGTTGACAGTCCCGGAAGCTATGAAAATGCTGCTTTTCAAGCCACAGGTACAGATGGCTTGCCAAACGGCCTTGGACGGCATTTTGACAACTAAGGAGTGAATTCCAAAATCAAAATAGGATCAACATTCTACACACACACACACACCTTCAAAATGAGGGGTGTTCAGGTTTTTTTAAATGCAAAATTGAAAGAAATACGTCAAGTTGATATTGACCAAATTTTGACCGTATCACCCTTTATGGTGCTCTCCAAACTTCCTGATGATTTGATAAATCGCAGACTTCGTTTCACAAGCTCTGCAATATTTCTACACGATAGTCCATCTGAGCAGTACTTTTGAATTATAAAAACACGGATGTCTTTATCAATTCGTCCCATTTTACGAAATCCAGTCTCTTTCTCACAAAAAATATGTCAGTGCTTTGTCAACAAACTTTTATTCACGATGAAACCAGTTTCATCAAATTTGGGTTAAACGTCAACTTTTTATCGTAACATCTAGGTGTCCATTTTATAAAATGAACACTCCTTATGATTTTTATATCGATGGGCTGACGTTAAATCAATAAAGAACAATTACAAATTGTAAAACAGTGGCTTAATTTCTTTGGCTGAATATTGAGACTTTAACTAAAAATTTCTTTTTAGGATTCAGATTTTGTAAAAAAAACAAGTTTTCGAATTAGGATTCAGTACACGGAGAAAAAAGTATAGTTTAAACATATAGTTGATTAAACTATAACTTTTTCGAATATATTCAATCATATTCATGATTGATTTTCGACCAACTATGTTTATTGAATATTCAACTATATTTGTATGATTGGTTTTATTAATTCAACTATAAACATGGTGGCTCTAACCAGGGCCGGATTAAGCCATCGGAAGGCCCGGGGCAATTTTTCTCAGGGGGCCCCTATGATTCATTTTTTTTTTCAAATGCTATCCCAGAGAATACAAAACATTTCAAACGTGTAAAAGAACTGGAGATGTGTTCAATATATTCTCTTCAAGTAGCCATGTTTTCGTTGTAGAAATTTGTTTCTGGTATCTTCAAATAAAAATTGTGCATTTATCAAGTGCAAAAATTGCGGAAGAGTTTAGAAATTTCTCAACAATGAAGTTCTGATTGGAGCTTCCAAATGCAAAATTTTATTCTCAATTTTTTTAATGCTCTTATCACCAACTAAAATTCTCTGATTTAGAATAATGACTGAATAGATATTTTATATGTTTTTCATTCCATCATTGAACATCGAGGAATTTTCACCATTGATTTGATTTTGATTTGATTTGATTTGATTTGAAGATTGGAAAGCTAGAACACAAAATTGAAAAAAAAATTAACAAAATAATTAAATTCAAATTTTATAGAGATACAGATATAAGAGTTGAAGAATTCAAAACTTCAAATTAGGTTATTTTCACAACCACAATTCAGTCTCATATCTAAATCATAATTTCAAATCAAGTTTTGAGAAACGAAATATTAATTTAAAATAAAAAATGGAGATTTAAAGTGACAATCACAGCAGAAATTGCACCAAATGTATATTTCAATTTTATATCTCGAAACACAAAAGGCGTTTTCATGAGATGTTTATGAATATGATTCACATCAGATAAAAAAAAAATGTTATCAAATTGTTTTTCTAAATGTGACAAAAGTTTCATTCGATACCCCCAAAGCCAAAAAGGTGGTAGTTAAAAAAAAAAACAGAATAGAATTTAAATGTTTAAAATACAGTATCAGTTATTATTGAAAAAAATCAGATAAGAAATCCAAATGAGTTTAGTACCTTAAACAAAGATTGTAAGTTCTCAAAATTCAGAAAAACCATAAAACTGAACTTCAATAACTGAAGAAACAACACAAGACTTGAAAATCTCAATGAATTGAATCTGGAAAAATATAAGTTGGAAAAAAAACAAAGAAATATTCATGTTAAGAGAATCACTCAATGATATTTGCAACTCAACAATAAGATCGTTTTAATAAAAATTTGAGAATGATCATTAAAAAATGATTCAGGATATTAACTTCAGTAGATGGGAAAATGTTGGTTAAATCAGTTGAAAATGTTTGAATACGAATTTTAAACCTAAGACAGATACTGGAATGGAAATTCAATAAAGAAACTCAGTACTGTCGATTGGTGCAGTTTACGTAACAACAGTTTTTTTTAATGATTTTGTTTTCAAAAATAGAGAGGACAAAAGAATTTATCAACCAACGGTTATTTCAATAAAAATGATTAATAAGTGAAAAGTTTTAAAAATGCCCGGTATTAACCCGGATATTGCCCGGGTAAAATTCTGAAATGTTTTTCATGAAGCTTTTCTGTACTCTCACTGTGCACTATGAGCCAGTTTTGACGAAATTAGCTGCTATTTTAGAGCAGTAACCACTACTTGGAAAATTTACGTAAAAATAAACATTATAATTGTGCAAGACGTTTGTATGGAATGAAAATGAGGAGATCCTGACAAAATATTCTGACTGACATGTTTCGGTAAAAAAAAATGAAAATTTGAGGAATTTTTCTTCATTTTTTTTTTTTCGAATTCGGTTTACATTTTTTTCCCCAAATTTTGAAAATTTTGAATTTCAATACAAAGATTTTGATGTTCTTAGCCCGAAAAATACGGAAGAAATTCTTCATTGTTTACCCTAAGGGCCCCCCGTCCTTAATTTATGTGAAAGGAAAACTATTCTAGATATTAATCCACGGGGTCCCCTTTAGTTGTTATATTTCAAGTTTTCATTCCGATTTTCTAGTTTTGATAACTTTTCATTTATTTGTAGAAATTTAGATAGTATGATTTAAGTTATGTTAAAAAAATTTTTTCCTCGGGGGGGCCCCTTGAGCCGGGAGGCCCGGAGCAATTGCCAAGGCCGGATGGCTTTAACTTCAAATATATGATTGATTCAACCATAAATATAATAAATTCATCTATATGTACTGATCAATATTGATCACTAAATATATTGTAGATTCAACTATACAGCTATGGGGGATTTAACTATATTATTATTATTTAGTTTATAAGAGACACTTTACCACTTCTGAGGTATTCGTGTCTTTTCACATTGGTTTACAAAGGTGCACTTACAAACTAAATAAGTTCAAACAATTTTGCTTCTTTTACTAATTAATCACATTATTTTCTTCCTCCGTACCTTTGATCAAAACTTCGTAAGTAGTTCCTGATAGGTTGAATTTTTTCCGAATTTCCGAATTTACAGTCGATGAGAATGTGCATTTAAAGAGACACCACAATAAGAGCATATTGGTGGGTTGTTGCATTCATACAGGTAGGAATGAGTAAGTCTGGTGTGTCCAATGCGCAGTCTGGTTAAAACTCGTTGTCCGGAGGCGCATTTCCGGTCAACATATTTAACTGTATATGGTTTGTTGATTGCCACCAAGATGTTATCCATTTGTGCCCCAAATTTGTCACCCCATTACAGTCACCATTTGTCTCCACATTTGTCAAACCATTACAGTTGAATCTATCATATTTATAGTTGAATGTGAGACGTCAACCAGGAATGAATAGTTTAATCTATTATATTTATTTGAATGCCTAAAATTAATCATACGATTGTAGTTGAATCTATTATATTTACAATTGAATCAATTATACCAATCTGTTTCATTCATAGTTGAATGTGTAAGGTCAATCATCAATTTGTAATTTTTATAGTTGGATGCAAAAAAATCATGATTTGATTTGATGATTGGTATAACCAGCTGAAATAATTTAAACGTATTTTCTCTTCGTGTATCGATAGCTCAATCAGATTTAAAGTAAGAATTTAAGAAACAAAACTAAGATCACAAATGAGTTAAATAAGGTTTAAATTCTCACATAGAGGCAACTTTTAAATTCGATACGTGCAGTTGAGTATGCCCTATAAGTCCTTTGGATGATTGAGCTTCACAAACTCTCAGTCTCACTTAGGCGATTTAATGAATGTAATCGGTTCAACTTTAACTTAAGTCCATTTCAAGATAAGAAAATGAGCAGAAAACAGATATTCTAATTTAAATCTGGCTAGAATTAACCTGAGGGAGGAAAACATTTCAGATTTCGAATTTCTTGTTTTGACGTAGGGGAGAGGAAGGCTATAGGCGCATATTAAGGAAAGCACTCATTTTCTCCTATACTAGAAAAGATAGGAGTCTGAAAACTATATGCACATGAGCGGACATCTGTTTTATATACGTTAGTGAAATTTTTCTGTTAAAATCTCTTACAGTTTTTGTGAAAATAATTTTATAATAAAAGAAGTCAAAATAGCCGATTTCCGAAACTGGCGGGCTAAATGCGCATATTTATGTTTTTAGCTATATTTCATTACCACTTGCAATATTTTGATATTATTTAATTGAAAATGGTAGAAACGGATGTTAAGCATACGTCAAGGCCGAAATTTTGGTGAAATTTTTTACATCACTAGTTCTTTTGCATGAAACATAGTTAAGTATGCCGTATGGCCATATTTCAGGGTAATATTTTGTTCATATTGTATTTTTATCGGATCAGTAGGAAGTTCTTCTTTTTTCGCTGTAAGATGTGATTTGAGCGTAGATTTCATATTTAAATGATAGAAAGTAAAAAATTTATAAGACAAATCTATTTTTCTTGATATGTATGTATGTATGTATGAAAACCCACCAGTGGCTGATAGGTCTTTCGACCCGAGGCGGTACGGGAAGTCTCGATCGCATATTCAAATATTGTTCATGCTTAACTCATCAACAATAACTGCACCACAACCAAGGGGTCCGTTACCACTGGCTTGGGACAGGTGTGACTCATCTCACTCCCTTCCAACTGTTCGGAACAAATAAAGAATTCTGAAAAGGTTCTTAAGTAACCTTCTCATGATTCTTAGTTTGTCGAGATACTCCGGCTGGCTTGAACCCACAATCCATTGTATATCAGTCTTCCGATCGTTTGATGTCCTGTCCAACCCCCCGCTGAACCCCATAATAGAGTTAAGCTATTTTGAACATATGAAAAAAAAAACACTTTTTACATCTTACCTCTTTTTCATTTCAAAAGGATACATGTTGAAAGGGATAATTTCCGGGAATATTTGAAAGACAGGAATGGGCAAGCCTGCAGCCAAATCCGCCAGTTGCCAACAATCGCTCTTCTTGCACTTACCGGAGGATGACCAACGTGTGAAAGGGTTTGAGAAACGGCTAGTGACCAACAACACCCACCTTGCGAGCAACAGTAATTGCTCAGCAACATTTGGCACCCGTAAAAGTTCAACGAGTTCCGAAATTGAAGGTTCGGCACCACCATTGCCACCCGGTTCACCACGTACGATCTTCGAGCCCCAAGACATCCCGCAGTAGCATTTCCTGTTGGCCAACCACCTCTTCGAGTACACACTACACGATATTTTGGATTTCTTGATTAGTATCACCCCCTCGTCAAAGTCGACCCGAAGTTCTTCGTAATTGTACTCTGCTAGCCAACCAAAAAAGGCCGCATCCTTACCAGAATCCCCGTGGCTTGATCAGGAATTCGAGGGCTGTTGTAGCTAGCCCTTTTAGTCAGCTAAAAATAAACTGGCCTGTTGCGAAGCGTTGATGTTACTTCCCGAGGCATTGCTGATACTGATTGCATTGGTTGCAGAGGACACTACAGTCTGCTGTTAACGTCGTGGTAATCGTTCCGGGCGTTCTTGAAAACAGATTGAGAATCTCTAACTTTTGAACAAATTTTCAGCCCAAATGACAAGAAAAAAATGAATTTTTCTCCAGGAGTTAAAATTGGCAGCGATAAAAATCACACCCGTCGTTCACGGCCGCAGCCTACTCTGCACAAAAAAGATCAAAATGACAAAAATGCCAAAAATGACAAAAATGACAAAAAATGACAATATAACAAAATTACAAATTTGACAAAAATGACAAAAATTACAAATCTTTCAAAACTTCAGACAAATCTATTTTTCTTGATATAGGCATTTAACCTACCTTGATATGGGCATTCAGAACCTGTCTCTTATTCCAATATCTTATCATTTACAACTTTGCCAAAAGCTTAGATTTGTTGAATTTCCGATTTCCAGATGAATAAGAAATAAAAACCACTAAAATTTTTGTTCACAGAATCTGTATGCACAATAATTAAAGTTCAATATATTATAACAAAACTGACAAAAATCTTGTTTGAATTTTTAAATTTTTTCGACTTTATATAATAATTTAATTTTATTATGCCATGTGTTAAAAGCGTATTACCCTCAAACTGCACTAATTAGATATGATGAATCTCCAGCCATATCGTCAATCGGCTGTATGCGCATATTACCCAATATGCGCATATAGGAACACTTGCCCCTACCTATATTAAAATTAGTAGAAAATCTGTAAGAAAAGCTTCGATCAATAATTAAGTGTATTAAATCGATTTTCTAGAAGCCGCGGTACATTTGGTGGAACTGATGTATAGGACTAAGTCGATTTGGGGTCATTTTGGAATTAAAAAAAAAACACTGCCAAAGAACGTAACTTAGTATCTCTTCAGATACCGAAACACACAAAAACGATGAGTTGGCTCGGCTCCAGCGTTAAAATAAAAACCATGTTAGTTTCCAGAACAAAATGTTAAACTAAGTTTAAATACTCATGTAAACGCTGTGGAAATCTTGCGTTGAAATACTCAAAATCCAGTGCAAAGTTGAATTTAATTGCAAGAAATTCTCAGAAATTGCAAATTTACAAAGAATTTGAATACCAGATACGTTTGAAAAAAAAAATGCAGAACTGTGCCAAATTACGTCAACTTTTCAACCTGTTCTGTTAAAAAATTATCGGGTGTGACAAGAACAATTTTGACGGTTTACTGATTGGGAAGCAGAAGCACGGTTAAACATCATTTTTTACATTTTTTTTGGGCATAATCTTAAAAAGTTAAAAAAGTATATACACTGAGGTATTTTTTACGCGGTATTTCGTCCCGCGTAAAAAAAAAACCGCGTAAAAAAAACCGCGTTAATTCGAAAATCCGCGTAAAAAAAACCGCGTTAATTCGAAAATCCGCGTAAAAAAAACCGCGTTAATTCGAAAATCCGCGTAAAAAAAACCTCGTTAATTCGAAAATCCACGTAAAAAAACCCTGAAATTTGAAAATCCACGTAAAAAATCCATTTTAATTAAAAAATTCGCGCAAAAAAGCACGTTACTAAAAAAACGCGTAAAAATCATGATTATTTAAAAATTTACGTACAATGATAGTTTATTTTTAAGATAAAAAACAAAACCATTTAGATTAATAGAATAGTAGAATAAAGTGAGGCTTATTTGACAGTGTGGAATTCAGATCGTCTCATGTCTCATGTCTCAGGTCTCATGTTCCATGTCTCAGGTCTTAGGTCTCATGTCTCAGGTCTCATGTCTCAGGTCTCATGTTCCATGTCTCAGGTCTCATGTCTCAGGTCTCATGTCTCATGTCTCAGGTTTCAGGTCTCATGTCTCATGTCTCATGTCTCAGGTCTCATGTCTCATGTCTCAGGTCTCATGTCTCATGGCTCATGTCTCATGTCTCATGTCTCATGTCTCAGGTCTCATGTCTCATGGCTCATGTCTCATGTCTCAGGTCTCATGTCTCATGTCTCAGGTCTCATGTCTCATGTCTCATGTCTCATGTCTCATGTCTCATGTCTCAGGTCTCATGTCTCATGGCTCATGTCTCATGTCTCATGTCTCAGGTCTCATGTCTCATGTCTCAGGTCTCATGTCTCATGGCTCATGTCTCATGTCTCATGTCTCATGTCTCAGGTCTCACGTCTCAGGTCTCATGTCTCGTGTCTCAGATCTCGAGTCTCATATTTCAGGTCTCAAATCTCAGGTCTCAGGTCTCAGGTCTCATGTCTCAGGTCTCAGGTCACAGAACTTATGTATCACGTTCTTAGTCTCAGAGCTAAGATTTTTCCAACTACAAAAAGATTCTAAGTGTTTTCCTTTGAAAAAGTCTTAGAATATTTTCTCTGAAAAACCGCGTTAATTCGAAAATCCGCGTAAAAAAAACCGCGTTAATTCGAAAATCCGCGTAAAAAAAAACCGCGTTAATTGGAAAATCCGCGTAAAAAAAGCCGCGTAAAAAAAAACGTGTAAAAAAAAACCGCGTAAAAAAAACCTCAGTGTACTTATGTGCAACGTATAGCATCTAACTTCAGCTATCTTGGACACTAAGTGAATTTTTTTTTGAGCATTCTATAGCTGATCTACAGTCTTTTTTTCGAAGTATGTTTTTTCAGATTTTTTTTTATCTTGACTTTTAAAAACGGAAAACTTAGGTATTGTAGGTGAATAATGTCTAGAAAACATATTTGCGTAACATTACGAGGTTTCCAAATCCAAAACTATAAGGTTAGTAAAAATCGGTTAAGAAACAAAAGAGGTATATTTTTAGTCAGGAGTGTGTCAAATTGACACTCCAGAGACTGTATCGTATAAAAATTTCAAAAACGGATGAGGGTTTAAAACTGCTTTATTTTTGAATTTCATTCATTGTCTAATTTAATTTGAAATTTTTTTAGATTTATTTATAATTCTATTTCAAACGATCACAATTGTATTCTAGGGTGGCGCTCATTTCAGGCCACAACTGAATCCCAAACGCAATACATTTCCACTCCGAATTTATTTCGTAGCGAAGCAACAAATTAATTTCCAAAATCACTGGGAATCAGACTTTGGCCTCTTGGTAGACCAAGGAACAGTTTCAGCTTCAAGGTTTTGATTCTACAATACATCGTTTTTTTGCACAAACATTCTGAACACTGCAATCAA
Organism: Uranotaenia lowii; assembly: GCF_029784155.1. Lineage (NCBI taxonomy): Eukaryota > Metazoa > Arthropoda > Insecta > Diptera > Culicidae > Uranotaenia > Uranotaenia lowii. The sequence goes on along the minus strand of NC_073692.1, from coordinate 347,628,517 downwards.
AAATTCAAGTGAATGAAAAAGAAAAATCACCTTCGTCAGAAGGATAATAGTTGATTAGTTCAAAACTTCCATTGAAATTAAAAAAAAAACTCGCAGTGATTCTGTGCCTTCTGTTAATTTATTATGATTTGAGTAAATTAATGAAAAACTCAAAATAAATTTGAACCCTAAATGAGAGTTATGAATCAGAATTAAAAATTTTCAGCTTTAATTATTATTTTCGAAACTTTTTTTCCTAAATGTAAAGCTGAACTTTCACAAGCTTCCTTCGAAATAAAATTAACTGTTGGTGAAATTTGTGTACCAACAAAATTGTTAATTTACATAGAAACGTGTTTGTGTTTATATGATATCAATATCATCCCCATCTTAAAGTGAAACTTTCGATCCACTTTCGAGGGATGGGTATATGACCTTTTCAACTGAGAAAGACGATATGCATGCATTAGCAGTTATTAACATGCGAAATATGCTTCCAGCACACTAATCTAAAAATTTGAAAAAAAAAAAATCCAAAAATCTTTTCAGAAGAATACAAACGTTAATTCAAGTTATCATATTTTGATAAATAAATCACTGACAGATTTCAAAGGCTCATTTGAGTTTTTTTCCGGAGGTTTGACCAAAATTCAGCCAAATTCGAACAACTATGCAGCAAACAAGAGCATCTTGTCGTCTTGTTGGCTTGATTTCCGAACGATAGAAAAGTGACGCCGACGATGAACTCATTGCGATGATACCGCAGCATAAATTGCTGGGCTGGATGGATGGATGAGAAGCTTCGACGACGGTTTCGGCTTTCTGCGTTTACTTTCGCTCCCACGCACACCCAACATCATTGTGGGAAGTAACACATAATTGATTTGACGAAACGCAATGTGCTATGAATGTACCGTGAGGCTAGTCAATGGAGGCAGCCGACGACGACGACGCTCGATTCATCCAGCTATGAACAATAGAGTGAATAGGTAATATTTGGAACAAAATTTTCTCCTCTTTAGGGAAAAAAAGATCCAGAGGGTGGATTTCTGGCCGAGGTTTCAAGGTGAGGTTTGTTACCAGCTTTTTGCTCTTGGTAATGACTGAGATTATTTTAACAGGTTTTGCATAAATAACCAGAGATTGGGTACAACATTCTCTTGATTATGTTGGTTCAGATAAACAGGTGAAATTTTGAATGTGACATCAATTTGTTTTGAAGAACCACCACCATTTAAGCGAACATAACAATTTTGTTAGGCCTCCTCTTTTCGCTTGTCTTGTCAGTCATATGGGGTCCGGGAGTGTTGAACCTAATCTTGGGACACAAATCATAACTCGTCAAGGAGGTATTTCCTTAGCGGTGATTCCGTGATAGAAAAAATGACCCCAGAAATACTACCGACCCTTATGTTGTTCAGCAATAGGAAAATGTTTAAATTTGTTCGCACTGAATCCACGTTCAAGCTTCTTTGGAAAACAATATTTCGCCTTTCAGAAAAAGATAAAAATAAGGGTTCCGAAATACAGAGTGAATTTAAAACATGCTTGCAAAATACAGTAAACTGACGGGTTAAACGAACACTGCGTAAAAAGGTAGACAATGCCAAAAAAATTGCTGTAAAAGTACAAATTTTTGTGAATTAAGCATTTAAGAATATTTTTAAACCAAAATGGATTCAACTGATCCGAATCCGGTACCGAAACAATGTGGTTTTCGGAATCCCATTGTGCTTGTCAGGGTCTTTAGAATGCATAATTATACATTATCAAACCGATAAAAAAATTTGAGATACTTAGAGGAAGTCATGTGTTTGTCTGACCCGAACTAGCAACTATTTAAAAAAAAAACCTTGCCTTGATAGACTGAGTCGATTTGGGGTCATTTTAGAATTTCTCAAACCCTGGGGTCTTAAAAGCATCGTATTGGTCCAAAACTCATCCATGATTTTTTGTAGATTTTTTAAGAAACGTTTACATGAGTAAATTTGAACTTTTAGGTTTGTATGGGAAAATTGAATATTTTGTACTGAAAAATCAACATCATTTTCGTTTCTTCTGTGGAACCGAGCCAGCTGACAGTTGTTGTGCCAATTTATAAAATTCCTAGAGGATATTCTCCGCGGAACAACTTTGTCGAAGGCCGTAACCTCGTATCTTACTTATTAGACAAAAAAGTTATTAGGTGTTGAATGGGGATATGTCTTTTCACGTTGATAAACAATAAATACAATTGACATCCCTGCAGGGTGCCCAGCGAGGTCCCAGTGATTTTTTGAGTTCATTTTCCGCTTCGCAGCGAAATAAATCCACGTATTGCATGACTACTTTTCATACAATACTTTGCGAGGCTCCAGCAGTGATGTCAATTGAATTTATTGTTTATCAATGCGAAAAGACATACCTCTGTTAAACAGGTAATAACTTTTTTGCCTAATAAGATTCAAAGTTAAGGTCTTCGCCAAAGTTGTTCGGCGGAAAATTTCCTCTAAAGATTTTATAAATTGGCACAACAACTGTCA